>NW_003315237.1:0-17749 GCF_000151505.1 Trichophyton verrucosum HKI 0517 | reverse complement strand
CTTTTATAATTAATAATTATAATTATAAAGATATATTTATATTTTTAAATTTATTTTATTATTCTTAAATTTTATATTTACTATAATTATAGTTTTTTTTTTTTTTACTTATAGTCTTTTTAAAACCCTTAAAGTTTATATTTATAGTAGAAATTTTTATAATTTTATTAGTTATAATAGTAAAATTGGATTATATAATTATATTTATTCCATTATTTAAAACTCTAGCCTATATTAAAATAATTTTATTTATTAATATTATAAGCTCTACTTCTAGCTACTTTATCGTTTATTTTAGAATTTCTATTTATACTATTATATTTATAGATAGAGTTTTAGTAGTAGATATAATTATAATAAAATAGTAGTATAAATATCTAGCTTTTTTTTTTATAAATTTCTATATCTATAATGGATTATTTATAGCTATTAATAATAATAGAAGGACCTTTATCTATAATAGTATTAAAAATTAATAAGGGATTATAGCTACTATCTTATTTTTTCATATTTTTTTTTAGCTACTTTATGGCTAATTAAATTTCTTTCTTCTTATTTTTACTCTTTTTAAATAATATAAAGCTCTCTATTATATATATTAAATAATATATTAATTATTTTTATAGATATAAAATATATTTATATAAAGTAAATAATAAATTCCTAAATTATTAAAATAATGGTTTATATAACTACTAAAGAATATATCTTTTATAATAATATATTTAGTAAATAAACTAACTCCTTTCTTATAGTACTTATAAATAATAGAGGGTTACTAATTATAGAGTTATATAATAATTAACTTATAATTAATAATTTCATTTAAATTTAAATTTATAATTTTAATATATTTATAAAGCTCGAGCTATCTAATATATTTAATAATTATAAATATATTAATAATATTTATTACTTTTTTTTAAAAAATTAAAGCCTTAATTTTATTAGTTTTAAGTTATCTTTACTTCTATAAGGTTTTTAATATTCTAGAAGTAAATTATAATATTTCACTCAGTATCTAACTATAGGGGCTACTAGAGCTAGAGCTACTACTATTATTATTAGTACTTATTCTATAAGCTATATAAATGGAAGGAGCTATAAGTAGATAAATATATAAATATAGATATAAATATAAATATAGATATAAATACTTATTAAATTAGTAAATTTAAGTAGAGGTTTATTTATAAATATACGTATAACCAAGTGAGGTAAAAATTTTTAGTATATATTCTATTACTAATTGCTTATTAATACAATATATCAGCCAATTAGCGAGCGTAGCGAGCGCTCCTCACTAGTCACGGAATATTATACTTCCAACGTGTCTTGAATTCCGTTCCGTGACTTCCCTACGCCCAGTATGTACTCACGCCGTAGACGTGATGCTCGGCTCCATAATAAAGGGGAAATATCCAGCTAACTGCTGGGGATTAGTCTATATGGACTACCTGCGAAACCTGTTAGTTAGCCATGGTCTCACTTGGGGGCGCTAGGCTAGTTACCCTTGCCATAACTAGTTACCGAACACTCAGGTAGGCATATCGTACCCAAGCTCTTGCGACTTCGCAGGGCGCTAACACACACAGAACCGAGCATCTTCCAGTGTTCGTCTTCTTCTCGTAGCTATCGTCTTCATCGCCGTCGTCATCTCCCTCTCGCCGTCGTTTTCTTCGACGTTTAAGAAAGGTCAAAACAGAGTTGAAAGGGGCTGCCGGATCCGGACTAGCGGCGGGAGCTCCCATCTTAGCCCAAGCATTGGAACGCGAGAATGGAACGTGGCCTATCACGGGCCCTGAAGTCCAGCGAAGGGCCGTCACGTAGATGAGCTACCGGGAAAGACAGCCAACACGTCACGTCGACGACCAGTACAGCTCTGAGCTGAGAGGTATAAAGAGCGCGTCGGGCCCTCGGCAACTGTGCAAGATGAAGTCTTTCTACTCCTTTTTACACCCCCTCAGGGCGCCGAGAAGACTGTTATTTTATCACCAAATCGGAATCTGGCGAGCACGAGAGCACCATGGACCAACTCGTCTACCTCATTGACCCTGACGGGGAGGTAGACACTGTCCTCACCAACCCCGATGCCCCCGTCGCCATCTTTGATGAAAACCAATTCGAGCAAGAGGTACCCCAGCCTGCCGTCGAGAACACTCGAGAGGACTCAAGGAGGCCCAGGGAGAAGCACCGGAGGAAGAGAAAGCGGTCATCATCACCCAGCGAGCCAACACCAGCCGTGCAACAGACGACAAAAGCCGTGCGTTTTCGGGTTTCTTCCAAGCATTTAGCATTGGCCTCTCCCGTCTTCAAGAGCATATTGAGTACCAGCTGGCCGGAGAGCGCTACGATTACGGAGAAGGGCTCAGTTGTGGTGAGTGCTGATGGGTGGGATGTGAAGGCGTTTAAACTATTCCTGCGCATCTTGCATTGTCAGCACAATCTTATACCACGAAAAGTGTCTATAGAGATGCTTGCCAAGATTGCCTTGATCACAGACTATTATGAGTGCAAGTTTGTGCTGGCATTCTTTTCAGAAGCATGGATCAGAGCCTTAGCGGACAAGAAGCCCTCGAGATACTCGCGTGATATGATCTTGTGGATTTGGATATGCTGGTACTTCCGGCTTGCCAAGGAGTTCCAAAGAACCACATTGATCACCATCGTGCAAAGCATGGGGCCGATACCAAGTCTGGGCCTGCCGATTCCAGCTAGGATCATAGGTTTGTGTGATACCGCGTAAAGAATTAAGAAGTATGCCATACATCTGTCCCGTTGCTAACGTGTATTATAGACAAGCTTAACGAAAGCAGAGAGTGGTTGATTGGTAACATCCTCAAGATGCTTTACGAGCGGCGAGAAATTCTGCTCAATGGTATGCAGACTTGCAGTCCGGAGTGTAGCTTAATGTCACTTGGATCCTTAATGAAACGGATGCACACCCACGGCCTGCTTAAAAAACGTCCTGAGGCGCCGTTTTTGTCGTTAAGTTGCCAGTACCTGACAGGTGTCGTATTCGAATATGAGGGAACAAGCCCGAGCACGTGTTGTTGCGAAGAGATAGATTTCGAGAGCCGCTTTGGAGATGTTGGGAATGATGTCATGGGCTTAAACCTGGATATGTTTGTGTAGGGTAGCTGATTGACTATTTCTGAGTTCTAGAGGGGATATTACATAGATGTGGCCCGTGGGACGGGGCATTGAAGAACAGTTTCTATGAGTATCAGATATTGTTTACAAGAAACGACAATATAGAAGAAGGGGCCGTGCGTAGTAAGCATTGAGCCGTAGAGATCCATTAAGCCTAATTCTAGGCTGACAAACTTATTCTCTAACCTGTCGTCAGACGCATTACGTTATGTCATTAAAATTGAAGCAAAATTGATGTAAGAGACAAGCCAAGAGAAGAGATAAGAGTTCACGACGAGTGAATGGAGAAGATATATGGAAAGAGGATATAGGAATAAAAGGATGCATGCTTCAGATTACCGCCAACGCCAGCCACAGTCTGTGCTCCCAACCGAGTAAATGATACGTATAACCAGCCAGTGTAGAGATAAATGAGAGGAGACCGAAGAAGTAAAACATCGAGACTAGTCGTCATCCATGTCTTCTCTCTTCCGACGGCTACCCTTTTTCTTTGGCTTGTCGTTCCCGTCACTGCCGTCCTCGTCGTGCTTTTTGCCCGAGGGGGCATCAGGGACCTTGGATATAATGTCTGCGAGGAAGTCAAGAACTTCGTCCTTGCTGATGGCTTCCTTGAGGTGATTTGCGGTGATACGTTTGGACGAACGGTCCCTAGCCACCTGTGCACCCTTGGTGACTAGGGATATCATGAACAGCTCCAACGCTTTGGCTGGTGGACGGGTTAGTATGTGGTAGTTCAGAGTTATGGTATGGGGTAGGAGAGTAACGTACAGACTGCGATGGGGGTAACCTGGGCGACCTTGCCGACATCTTCGTCTGCCTGCATAATACGTTTTATCCGAGCGACGGGGAACTTGGTCTTGACTTCTATTCCGCAAGAGGGTCCCAGGCTCTTCTCCTTCGCCTGCTCTGCCTCTGGATGTTCCATGGGCGATTGTTCCACCATATTTTGTTGCTGTGGCGGCGGTGGTAGTGGCTGTTGTTGTTGTTGCTGCTGCTGCTGCTGTTGCTGGAGGATCTGAGATTGGTACTGTTGTTGTTGTTGCAGTTGCTCGAGCATGTGCTGCGGCTGCTGCATAGCCTGTGCCCTAGACCGGGTAGTAGGGGCCATCTCGTCCGTCGGGGAGTAGAGTTGTGGAATATACGGCTGCTGATGTGAATGTGGATGCGGTTGGTGGTGGGGCTGTTGTTGTTGTTGTTGCTGTTGCTGGAGATGAGAATACTGCTGGTGATACTGCTGGTGCGGGGCCTGATGCTGATGATGGGCCTGTGGGTTGAAGAAAGGCGAGGCGTCGTAGGAGGCCTGTGGCGAGATTGGAGTCGTGAAGGCTGCAGCGTAGGAGGAGTGGTGGCCGTAGTCGTGAAACGGGGGAACGCTGCCGGCGAAGCCCGAGAAGTCAGGCGAGCGCGGTCTGTACGAGTTGTCTTGGTCTGTCATTCTAGGGCTGGTTAGCAATACTGATACAGATATAGACATATAGACGGGGTATATGCGCCGGCGCCGGGTGTGTTATGCTGTAGACGGATGGGATGTAGATGAACTACACGTGGGTGTACCGGTCGCAGAGCCATACCTAAGAGACCTATCCGCGCTGAAATTTCTGTGAGTGTATCCTTGCTCCCTTGTCTTCACTTGAGTCCCTGTCGAGCCCTTGTCCCGTCGCTGCTCTCGGGCCGCGGACTCGGTCTTGTTGTGTCTCGCCTGTCGCTGCTTGTTGTCAACCACTCGACGTTCGACGAGAAGTTCTTTTTCTCTTCCGCTTCACGGTGGCCCAAGCTCCAGTGTCACGCTAGGCCAGGAAAGGACTAGCGCAAGGGGTGGTGGGAAGGGGCGGGGTGCGTGGCTGTAGCTGCGTAAATAAGGAGTGCGTGGGTTTAGGCCTTGCTCTTTCCTCTTTTTCCTTTCTTCCTCGTCGAACTCTCACGCGGGGTCGTTCCTTCCCTTTTATGCACTCAAAAGGCGGAAGAGCCCCTCGTCACGTGATGGTCTAGGCGCTTTTTTTTTTTAAAGTTTTTCACAAAGAAAACTACCTGGAATAATAACACAAAAAGGAACCAACCCACAACCACAATCAGCAAGCAGCAATATATAACATGGAAGAGGTAGGAATAAGATAAGAGAGAAAAGAAACAAGACGATGACAGCGATGATATAGTGAAGGAGAGATAAACGTGGTATACTAGTTGATAGTATACTGCCCTGAGGACCCTCACCCTACCCAATCTGCACTCTCCCGTCACTACGCCCTCTCCACATACTTCTATTCTACGCCGCGACCCGGTCGATGATGATAACTTCGAGCTCGAGACGTGTGTCTCTGGCCTAGGATGAAGCCGTCAAAAGGCATCGCCGGCGCCCAGACGACATCTTACGTCGCTGATACCCTTAAAAAGGGTTTGACTTGATCTAATCTGACTGACCTCCTTTTCCTTCAACCTTTCAACCCCGGATAGCTGTGTAGCTAGCATGTACACGGAGAGCCGCGAAGATCCTTTGAATAATGGTCCCTTTGATAGTTGGTGACACAATAGAGAAACATACCGTGCCCTTCCGTTGTGCCACTAGTATTTGTTCGACAGAATACAACACCCAGTATTCGATGAGATGCAGAAAAGGCTTCATAAGAGAACCCGATTTGGGCGTCAGTTGCGGTGCTGGGATGAGCTGTCGAGGATCTGGTTGACGCCCTCAAGGAGCTCGACAGGCAGCATATACAATTGCATATCACGTCTGGCGATAAAACTACGGGTGGTACTCCTGGCTACTACTGACTGCATAGGCTCGAGTTTTCATTCTCTTGTAGACGGTTTGTTACGGCGATGCTAGACTATTACACCGGTGTACCCCTAGAACGGCTTCAACTCCAGCTCTGTGAGGAGCTTGGTGGTATGTGATGACCAGAATAACAGTATTCCATTATAATAACAGAGCCAAATTGGCAATACAGATAGCTTTCGGCAGGGTATGGCTGTATATCGGAATACTAGGGACCGAGATAAAGAGCAGAGGAATAGGATCGTCTACGATACAGATGAAGAGTACAGACGTAGGAGGGCTATCAAATGGCCACTTGAAGCTGGCCCATAATATCGTAGCTACCCACCTTGCAGACAGCTAGATGACATCATGCCGGGGAAGCCAACCCTCAACATTTATAATCAACCCTCTAATCAGCACTTGGTGACACTGTAAAGCCGGTCTTTACTGGCAATTTACTGCTCTTCTTTGTCTCCATGCTTCTGTCTAAGCTGTCTCTGAAATCCCCCCGATGGGCGAGAACGAAATTTCTAGTCACGTGCGAATACCGGAACAATGTTTAGCCTAATTCCGACGGCATGGACCCGACCGCCCGGGAGTGGATCTCCAAAATTAAGAGAAAGACTTCATAAAAAGAACGAAGAGGACGACTGAAGAGAAGAAGAGGAGAAAAGGCATAATATAAAGAATTCACTGCAGACAGAAAGGAGAGAGCAGGTGAAGACATGGACTCGCGTCATGTCAGTCGCTCCGTCTGAGTCGTGAATACACTTTAAACCACGTCTCCGCGACTCATAGCCGCCTTCTCCCACTGCACCATTCCTACCCACCAAGACAGCGAACCAGCCCCCAGAGATGGCGGGCCTCGATCACATTGCTAGGTATGGCTCTCTTGCACCGTGTCACAGCATAATGCGGTATTAACTTCTGTCTAGCTCGCTCTCCCAAGACGAGATCCCATTCAAGCTGCGTTGCGCTATCTGCAGCAAGCTCGCCTGGAACGCCTTCAGATTGCCATGCTGTGACCAAGCAATATGCGAAGGCTGTACGTTCCCAGCTTTAATGAGATTTAATGAGATCCAATAGACCTGATCTTGGCTGACTCGGCTGGATTATGACCAGGCCAAACATCTCTTCCTTCCAGTTGTCCCGTGTGCGATCATAGTCCCCTGGACGCTGAGCTCTGCAAACCAAACAAGGCTTTGCGCACTACGCTTAAGGCCTTTCTACGGACCGAGGAGAAGAAACGCGAGAAGAACAAGCCTGTCAAAGAACCTACTCCGCCTGCCCCCGCGGTTTCCGGTGCACCTGAGACAGATCCTGTTCCCATCCCCGCTGAACCGGAGCAGGCTCAGACTCAGGCCACTGACGGTCTCGCAGCCGATTCTGCTGACCCAAAACCGACCAGTCTTACCACTGCAGCCCCCAATGGGCAAGACGTGGTGAATACCAGCCAGCAACTCACTAGTGGCGGAGAGAATACGGAGTCACAGGCAGAAAATCATACTAAAAATGACAATGTAAGATTTGATAATTCAATGCATCTTCATTGCCCAAATGTTGACAATTTTCAAGGATGCCTATCCAAACGCAGCGAATGAGACGCTTACTACCGAAATGGCTACTACTGAACCCGAAACTGCGCCGACGACTTCATCTGCCGGTACAGAAAGTGGTACCGTCGCACTACCCGATAATACAACTCTCCCTGAAGGAGGATATACCAATGGATTCGCCCAGATGGGCTGGAATGGAACCGGGGACTTCAACCAGGGAATGCCATTCATGGCAAACGGCATGATGATTGCCCCGAATCCAATGGGTAAGGACATTTTGCTTTCTTCCTTAAGTAATGTTATGGTAGGGTCGGGTTACTAACGTTATCCAGGAGCTCCCGGGATGTTTGGTATGGGCATGGATCCGATGACCGCGGCTCAGGGAATGTTTACTGGCTACGGGATGAATATGAATGGGATGAACAGTAACATGGGTATGATGATGAATTCCGGTGCTGGGCAAGGAATGTATGGATCATGGGATGGTCAGAGCAACATGTGGAATGGTGGTCCAGATAACTTCAATGGAATTGCATTCCCTAATCGCATGGGTGCCGACTTTGGCCCTGCTCCTGGAGTTGGTGGATATAATATGATACAGTCACAGTCACAACCTCACCAAAAATTTCCTCACCTGCATCAGCAACAGAAATTTCCTAGCAATGATTTTCAAAACTCATGTGGTCCCTACGGCCGCGGTGGCCCTGTTGCAGGGCGAGGAGGGCGAGGATTCGGCCCCGTCGGGCGCGGCCGTGGCTATCAGCCTGCTAACGGCTATCAAGGTAACCCTCTACCCCCTAACATGGGCGGCTTCCAACGCTATAATCAGCCTCAGTTCCAGCAGCCGCAGCAGCCGCAGCAGCAGCAGCTCCCCAACAGTGCTTCAGGCCAGGTGGACGACGGATTCAACCCAAGTGGCGAGGAGGATATGAAGGAGCATCAGCCCAAGGAAGAGTCTGCTGAAACTCCAGCACAGAAGCAGCCTGCTGGTGGTGATGCAGTGGATGGGGCTGCAAGCTCAACGGCAGATCAGACTGCAAATCAATCAACTGAGCAATCTACCAATACTACAACAACCGCTACTGCCAATGGAACTAGCGATACTCCGTCGTCCACTGCGGCTGCACATACAAACCCTATCCCTAGTTACTCCAGCACCCCTAGCTTTGGTGGTGGCCCGGGAGGTGGCAGGTACCATGGAAATGGCCCGGGCTTCCAGTCTACGCCGTATGTGAATGGAATGCCTAACGGGGTACCAAGTGGCCCCATGGCTTCAAACACCCCCATGGCCATGGGAGGCTTACGGGCATCAGGACTAGGTCCAGGTCCTGGAGTTGCAGGAGCTCCAGCCGCGCCGCGAGCGATGAGAGAAGGCCTACCAAACACAAGCACCCGTAACATGAGAAACTTTGCTCAAAGCCACAGCCGAACGGTGTCGATGAGCCAGCCGTCTGTCAAGGAGTCTCGAAGGTATGACTGTTAACTTTACCGTTTAACGCCCCTTACATTGCTACGCTGTACTAATAAGTGATTACATATAGCTCGTCCCCGGCTAAGCGTGATGCTGAGCCAGATGCACCAGCTTCGAGGGCTAGGTCTAAGTCTAGATCTAGATCGAGGTCAAGATCTAAGTCGCCTTCACGCTACAGGTCTCGTCAGCGGCGCTACCGCAGCCCTTCGGCCGGACCTACACAGAGTGAAGACGAAAGGAGACGGGAGCGGCGCAGTAAGCGTGCTCGTCGGGATGACAACGACAGGGAAGCCGATGTGAACGACGATAAACGTCCAACGTCTAGATCTCGCTCTCTTTCCCCTGGAGACACTAAATCGTCATCTTACCGTAGACGTGATCGTGAGAGAGACAGAGATCGCGATGATAGCTCTTCCAAGCGGTCTCGTCGGCGCCGTAGTCGCAGCCCAAGCAGACGAGATGGCAGAGCTGTCGATGCTTCTGATAAAAGCGACCCTGGCCTGTCTATAAAGGGGAGCTCGTCAAATCGACGCGATAAGCATAGATCTCGCGAAGATGTTGATGGCGTAGGGGAAGATCGCCACAGACAGAGAGATAAAGGCCGTGACCGCCACCGGGACCGGGAGCGTGAGCGTGAGCGTGATAGGGACCGTGATAGGGAGAGAGATAGGGAGCGGGACAGGGACAGAGATAGAGATCGTCGTGACCGTAAGAGGTCCCGTCGAGATTACTCTGAGTCTCGCGACGATGAGGAATACAATGACCGTCGCTCTAGGCGGCCCCGGCATGAAGATAACAATGAGCAGGCAGGTAAAGCCCAGGAAACCAAAGCTACGGATAAGTCTCGACCAAGCGGCCATGCGTCGAAAAACGGTGCCACTGTTGAAAAGGATCCGCATACGCTTGAACGAGAGGCTCGAAACAGAGAGCGTCTGTTGAAGGAACAGCAGCGACGAGAAGCTGTCAATGCAGACCGTGATGGCAAGGGAGGCGGCCGTCGTCGTGATGGTAATTCCAAACTTGACCGTAACCTCCTGGGCAGGAAGCTGAGTTACAAATACGAAGATGAACTGGGTGACCACGAACGGGAGCGTGAAGCTGTTCGATGGTCTTGAACAGGATATACAGACGAATATACATCTGATAATTCTACTCGAGTCTGTATGATCGCTACTTCCAGTGTGTTCAAAAAGAGGACCGGAAACCCTCGTTGGTTATGTGGTCATAGATAGATCTTGCCTGTATCTCATCTACTAGTCAATGTAACACTTTGCAGGGGCTTTGCTCGTTTGTTTCTTCAAATTTAACTGTTTATGTTAATTGCTATGCTGTTGTAAAATTAAGGGGTCACTTACCGCTGACGTCACTTGAGGCTTAAAGCTATAAATAGACAGACAGTCAATTATCATGTGTGTATATCGATATCCCTGGTTACAATATTTCACTCATGTGGAACAATTTGCTCAATATGGAGGTAGCTTTTCAGCTATCATGGCTGTGGTGGAGCAATTATAGTTGAAGTGGACCGGAAAGCCAGAGCTATTTGCAGGCACGCATCAACGGCACAAGTTCTTTCTATGGTGAAACGGGGTAAGATCACATCCAAGGGCAATGTATATGTATATATATATATGCATGCGGGCGGACATGATAATAATGCTAGGTTGTATTTATGGACAGGTTTGCAAAAGCTAAATAACAAGACGGTGGAGGAGAATGTATATCTTTTTATCCAATGCATGCATCAATGAATAAATAAGTCAACGGGGGCGACATCAGATTAAGCACTACCCTATCCGAGTTTCGATTTGAGGCTGGCAACTTCAGATTTCAGGGCTTTGAGCTCCTCAGCCTGAGAGGTGATGGTGCGGGTTTGTTCAGTTAGCACCTCTTTGATGGCCTCAATCTCTTTGACTAGCGATGACTCCGAAGAGATAGAGTCGGTACCCTTGCTAGCTGGAGCCGAAGTGGCTGTGGCTGTCGGTTTTGGAGTGGGTTTTGACTCCTAAGAAGGTTAGCTGTAGTTCTAATATATGCATATAAATTTCCGTCAATGTGATTACACACCTTTGGCTCCTCCTTAGATGGCTGAGAAGCCTCAGCCTGTGCTGGGGAAACGGAGATGGAGGGCACTTTTTGAGGTTGGGACTTTGCCGCGTCGAAGCTCGAGCTGCCACCAGTCTCCTCCTCCTCATCCTCATCATTATCCATATACTTTGATGCGGCCGCAGCCATGGAGGCGCCTTGTTCTTTCATACCGGCGCGCGGGGTGATTACAGTAGCAGCTGGTGCGGGTGCGGGTTCTGGTGTTGGTCTTGGGGCTGGTTCTGCCTGTTTGGCCGGCTCCGGTGCCTTAACTTCGGGCTGGTTTGTAGAAGCCACTGCATCCGCTGGAAGCTCTTTCATGACTCCTCCTTCGTATAGTTTAGCCATATCAATCTTGGGAGGAAGTGCTTCCTTGCCTGCAAACCATTCGCTGGAAGACATGGCAGGGCTGATGCCAGTAGTCGGTGGGTAGATGTCATCCTGGAACACCTCTGCACGGCGGGGAACAATGAAGGAAATAGGCTCGATGTATGAGTCATTAACAGTCTTATAAGCCCTTACGACCTCATTCTCGTGCATGTTGACGCCTCGCTTCGGCATAAATGCTACACCGCGCTGTGGATCGCCAGATTTGTACTCGGCTAAGAATTCAAATTTGTCGTTTTGGTACTCGAAGTATCGAATGTTTCCATCTCTATCAAGAGGTCGTTAGTACCGAATTGCGTGAATAGTGAGAGCTTAGGCATACCCCTTTCCTGCAAGGTATAGACACTGGGTACCCTGATCCCAGAATGGCATGCAGACGCCAGAGATGGAATCTAGAACTTTGAAGCCATTGATAGGCTCCCTGGCAGCTCGAACATCCCATAGAGCCATTTGTCTATCGCTCATCTTGGAGAAACCAGTTGTTGCAATACGGTCATGCTCACCCATCCAGACGGCTCGACTGTTCTTAGCACCAGGGTGACCGGCACCTTCATGTACTGGCTTCTCTTGCCGAACGTCCCAAATGCGCAGTTTCTTGTCACGGGAGGTTGTGACAAGCAAGGAGCCGTTCGCACTCCATGACATGGACTGTATTACTTCATTGACGTTGAGAGTGAGTTTAGATGCACCGGCTTCGATGTCCCAGATCTTTACGGTAAAGTCTCCGGAAGAGGAAGCAAGGACGTTCTCGGCAGCAGGATTGAACAAAACATGGCCAACTTTCCTAGTGTCCAAGTTAGCTTGCGTGACTGCCAGGGAATAGGGAGCCTACTAAAAAGAGTACGCTTACTTAGGATGACCTGGAAGTCTGCCGACTGGAGCAATGTCTTGGATCTCTTCTGCATCTGTGTACAGAGTAAATCCCTCGGGCACTCTCCAAAGGAATACCTACAGCATTACCCGTAAGATATAGTACTAGTAGATTAAAGACGAAGAAGGTAGTTATCACTTGCCTTTCCGTCATCAGCTCCCGAAGCAATCAGAGAATCGTTGAACGGGTTCCTGTGGCAAAGGTTAGCCGGTTCTCGCCTCTCACTGCCATTGTGAGGATTGCTGACCAGTCTGTGTCGAGGACTACTGAGGTGTGCCCACGGAAGAGCGGAATACGTTCAGGGAGTCTGCCCTTCTCACGGAGGGGAATAACGGCGAAAGCTCCACCGCCCGCAGTCTCCCAGTTGACGGAGAGATATTCGGGGTTGACCTGCGATACCATTAGCCATCCACTTCACCCCAAAATCCTTTGTGGAGCTGCAGAGCAGATATCACTGACCTTTAGCAGGTTGGTATCCCAAGCATTGGTAGAGACTCGAAGGCTATCATAGCATTGGTCCTAGTGTGCCCAGCTGGAATGAGTACAGGGCAAACGAAACTCGGGAAGTCAGATTATCGGGCAGACTTTTGGACGTCTATGGAAGTACCTTTCGTGTGGAACGGCCGAAGATGTGTCCTGTTGTCAAAATGCGGCTGTGTCAGTCACCGTGCATCGAGGATAGAGGGAGCACACGATAGATAGCCAAACGAGGGGGTTCAGAGACGTACGATATTTCGACGAACGCACAAAACGACCAGCCATGGCGGTAGGAATCTGTGGTCTGGTCCAATGGCTCGAGCTGCCGATCACTTAAGGCGCACAATTTACTTCACCGGAGCAAGTAACTAAGGGAGAGGGAGGAGTTCGGGAGGCGAGATGTCTTCTTCAACGGCGCGGAGATTAACAGTTAGCTTGGGGTCGCAGGTAACTAACTAGTTAGTTAGTTATTTAAATGACGGCGCTTACATAGCACAACTGACCCAGGCCGCACGCCCGCAGCAGCAGCAGCAACAACCAGACAGGAAAACAGCTCTGCCCCTTGGTCGAGTCTCTTCACTATACACCGTCAAGTTGCCGTCGTCGCTGCTGGTCCGCCGCCCCCCTTAATGCGGTGTTGTTATTGCGATCTCGAACAGTCTGCATTACATCAGCAGATTATGTCACCAAGATTCAATCCACGTGATTGATGACATAATCAAGATCTTTTTTGTTTACTTTCGATCCGTTTTGGGAAGTCTGTGATGATGACGACGATGATGATATCTTCGAGAGCCCGACGGTCGACGGACAAGTTGAGACCACAAACAACGGCGACAGACAGAGAGCGCGCGGAGAGCGACCCGGCGAGATGGACGAAGAAGATACGCGGACCAGAGTGAGTTGAGGGGATACTTCCCGCCTCCCCTTTGGCACTGGCGCCGTCGGTTGCTGACCATGGAAAACTAGCTTGCATCGAGCGTCTCCAACATCCCACGCCCAAAGTACTCGTACACGCAGCCGGAGGGTCTAAGGGATATCACACACACCGCGAATAATGCAGCTGGCCGAGCTGTGGCGGCTTCGGGCGTCAGTAGTGACAAAAGTACCCAATTGAAGCCTCCCACCCCGGGTCCTTATCTGTACCGGATGATGTTGTTAATGTTTCTACCCCACTGCGTCTAGAGAGGAAAACGCTGAGCGAGCGCGCAGGAGAGCCGAGAAAGAAGGAGAATCTAACCTCAAAGTCATTTGCTGGCTCCACGAAATCCGGACTGCCCAAGAGTCTGGGTGCCTCGAAGACCGCTGTCTCCCGCGTACCGACGACCGGATCGAGACTAAGACCTCCGCCAGGCACACGCAACATTCCGCGCCCGCAGACGTCAATAGGCCATCTCAATGTTGAGAAAGGATCTATCTCGCGGCCCGCGACCTCTATGGATGGCCGGGATGCTGGCTCAGACCGAAATGGTGCGCGTCAGCCCTCATCCCTTTTATCTACACCTTCAGCCCCTCACTCCCCTTCACCGAGCCCCAGCCTACCTAGTAAATCTCTTTCATCTAAGAGCTATGACGGCCAAGTTGATGGTTCTTCCAAGCAATTGATGTCATCCCCTGCTCATACCCCCTCCCGCAACCCATCTCTATGCACAGCGATGCAGTTGCTATCCCTTAACCACAAGCCTTCCTTGGACACTTTCAAGCCAAATGCACAGCCGCAGTTATCTACACCATCCAAGATTCCTACCCCAGCTCGCCCCCTGATATCATCTCATACCGCGTCCTCGATTCCCCCTTCCCCTTTCATGCTTAAGAAAACCCGCAAGCCACGCTCCCCCAGAAAAGTGAAACGTTTTCTAACTATAGACACTGAAGTCCAAGCTTGGGATCAAGATGAAAAGGAGCAGAGAATTTCAGATAACATGACCCATGTCCGAAAAATGGTCGAAGAAATGGTGAAGCAAACTGCTGCCATGACAGAGACCACCGATCTATACAAGTCACGCAGTAGGATCAACACTTTGTATCAACTGTATTACCCACAGACGATTGCTGACTTTCTTGAAAACGAAATATAGCCCAAATGCTGGAAGAGAACCAAACTAAGCTCCTACACCAAAATGCAGACTTGCGGGTCGAACTTGAGACCACGAAAAACTCGTTGACAAATGCTGAATTAAAGTTGAAAGATCTATGCCGTGAGCAAGAAATTGCCCTTAGTGAACTTGCAACCCAGCATCGAAATCAGTCTGAGAGTATACGTCAAGATGCTCAGGCCGAAATCGCTGCACTTATGCAACAGCACCGAGCCGAGCTTGCCGAGACAAGACGCAGATTCGAAGCCGAACTTGAGGTAGAGCGGCAGCTGAGAGCACAGGAACTCGAACAGGTCGCCGCTCAGTCGTCCCTGGACAAGCAACGCGACCAGCTTGATTTAAACAATAAGGACCGAGAGATACAAGATCTACTCACCCAACAACAGAGGCTGCAGGATGATCTTGCGCGGGAACATGCACTTAACAAGGAATTACAACAAAGCTCCATTGTGAATGCCAATAATACAATTACCCTAGAATCATCTATCCGCGCACTCAAAGCAAGAATCGAGTTTCTGGAATCGGGGAGCAAGGAACAATCAGACGCATTTGCAAAACTTGATGAAGAACTTCGTGTGGCACTAGAAGAGACCAATGCCACGAAGGCACAGTTACGGAAGGAAGAAACTCTTCGACGAAGACTACATAACCAGATTCAGGAACTAAAAGGAAATATCAGGGTTTTTTGCCGGGTCCGTCCAGTGCTATCCAGCGATTCGAGTGAAAACACTGCCAAGATATCTTTCCCTGACCAAGATATGGATTGCAGAGAGATTGCAGTTCAAGGGCCGGAGGAGAAGTCAAGTCTAGGCCTAATCAGTGCAAAGAAACATTCATTTACATACGACCATGTTTTTGGGCCAAGGTCGCAGAATGCAGAAGTATTCGAAGAAATTAGCCAACTCGTTCAAAGTGCCTTGGATGGTTATAATGTCTGCATATTCTGTTATGGTCAAACAGGAAGCGGTAAAACGCACACAATGTCCTCTGAAGACGGTATGATACCTCGTGCTGTTCGCCAGATATATGACACCGCCCACGGCCTCGAGGAAAAAGGCTGGCAGTATACGATGGAGGGAAGCTTCGTCGAGGTATACAACGAAAACATCAATGATCTCCTAGGGAAAGCTGAAGAGTTCGATAAGAAGAAACACGAAATTAGGCATGATCTCCAAAAATGCCAAACCACTGTCACCAATGTCACCACCGTCAATCTTGACTCGCCCGAAAAGGTGGAATCGATCCTTCAAAGAGCTTGGGCAAATCGGTCTGTTGCTGCTACCAAGGCTAATGAACGCTCGTCTCGTTCTCACTCCGTCTTCATCCTTCGGCTCGTGGGTGACAACTCAATAACTGGAGAGCACAGTGAAGGCAATCTGAATCTGGTTGATCTTGCGGGAAGTGAGCGTCTTAGCCACAGTGGCAGTACCGGCGAAAGACTCAAGGAGACCCAAAACATCAATAAGAGTCTCAGCTGTCTCGGAGATGTTATTAGTGCTTTGGGACAGGGTAAGGAGGGTGCTCATATTCCGTATAGAAACAGCAAGGTATGCAAGCTTTGACCCAAACTTTCCCAAATTACGTCCTGACCTAATGTCAATATCTCAAATAACAGCTTACCTACCTGCTCCAATTCTCCTTGGGCGGCAATTCGAAGAAACTCATGTTCGTCATGGTTAGTCCGCAGCAGGATCATCTCAGCGAGACCCTCACCAGCCTGAAGTTCGCTGCAAAGGTCCAAAATACCCATGTCGGCACCGCGAAGCGACAAACACGTATGCGTGATTTGTGATAAGCCCAGGGGTTTATCATCTTCCCGGCCCTAGGAAGAAAATTTTGGAATGTGAGCGGTGCATTATTCGGTTTTTATCTTCGGCATGATGGAATTAAGGATAAGGATTCTTTTAACGAACCCGGCGTTCGTAGGATCGTCCCACCCCATCCTTTCTAGTTGGAAGCAGGGATTGGGTTCGGGATATTGGTGTCCCGTTGTTTGTTTATAATAAATACTTAAATGTGTATTTGGTGGCTATTTGGTATGGCGTTAGGCGAAGATTTTTGACGACTGCAATGACAACCATACTTACTATTTTACCTATATGGAAAAAGACAGGAACATTCATACACTCAGTCCACTAACTAGGAATTTCGGCGATTCTAATTCTACTTCACTACTTCAGGCCACTATTGCCCTGGATCATTTAAACATCCTACCTGGTAGTTATTATTAAATCGAGCCAGAAACAGCAATTTCAGCCACGAAGATCATCCCTAGGAGTCACATCCGTGACACCAACTATTTCTATCGAAAGTTGCATACTTAGAGCGAAAGATAGATCTCTGAGTAATGTTGGCCAGAGTCGATCAAGCATCGTGGATTACGTTCAGCATCAGAGACAGCTAGCTTCAGGTTGACGCAGTGGTGGACTGTTTTAGCCAGCTAGTGCTGATTCAGAAAAGTGGTAACTAGGTATCCTTTTGACCCACGAGACACATTCCAGACATAGCCGGATACTTCGACGGCACATTGGCAAGTGAAGGGGAATAGAAACAATCACCGTCAAGCGGTCACTGTCTCTTTTTGTTCCCCAACTTCTCCCGGATTTTATCAAACGGCCTTCGCTTGTTAAGTTCAAGCGGTTCAATAAACCCCAGATTTGCTTGGAAGATTGGTATTGATCTCACGACCCGACTTGCTTGATGGCTCTAAGCATACTTAGAGAAGAGAGGAGCGAATAGTTACCGTCAAACGGAGAACTGGCGGAGGATTTGCGCCCGTTTCTACTCTAAAGTTTCCCTTTTAGTCGCCTTTCTCCAGGCTGAAGTCAGGGTATCCCTTCTTTGAAACCAGGCCTGTCTCTGGAATAGGCAAAGGAGCAGCAAATAAGGGGCCAATAC
>NW_003315236.1:0-9696 GCF_000151505.1 Trichophyton verrucosum HKI 0517 | reverse complement strand
GAGATTTGAGCGAGAGAGAGAGAGAGAGAGGCACAGAGGCGACCAGAGAGAAACCAGGGAAAAAGAAAAGAAACGAAAAGGGGAAAAAGCAAGCATGTCCAAATGGAATGCAGGAAAGATGGGAAGAAGAAAAGAAAAGAAAAGGCCCGAAAAAAAGGGCGCCGCCGCCCGCCCATCTTCCTGCTCCATGGTATTTAGTGAGTTAGTCAATATATCTCTTGTCTGTAACTATGCTTTGCCGTAAAAATCAGCTGGGCTCGTAACTAACTAACCTATGGTAATAACAGCACAGCACGGTAATCTTTCGTTCAGGAAGAGTAAACTGGAGAAAAAGGAATAAAACAGAGCATTAGATGGAGGAAAAGAAAAGACAAGCAGCCAACTCTGTCCAATCTCCCGCTCTTCCCATCCAATAACTTTGATTCCAGCCCAGTTGGTGGGCTACACAGGGATGAATTAATAGTTTTATAGCAAGGCCCTATTTTGGTCGCTTTCGAACCTGACAGCGCCATCAAATCTAAGCATGCGACTAATCCTTACTCCTTTCGCCCATACAGAGCTGAGAATTAAGAGAGAGAAAGGGCCAGAGGGCTCGTTATGTTATGTTATGGGGGTAATATTACATCTCTCGGTCTTGTTACATGCGCAGAAGAAGACTTGCATATACAAACTCCGTACGTACATACTTGAGGGCGTACTTTCTTTTTTTTTTTTTTTTTTTTAAGCTACGGCCTTCCTTCACCCCATCTACCTGTCCCTTTCTATATTTGAATTTTTAATTTTTAAATCAATTTTCTTTTCATCTTCATCGTTGTCCCCAGTTCTTGAACATCCCGGCCATCTTTCTTTTTTTTTTTTTTTTTCCTTTTACCATCTTAATGCTTGTGGACTACTTAATGGTTATTTGTACAGCTCACGATTCCCCTTCTCTCTGCTGCCCCATGGAGTCAGCACCCCCGTCTTAATAATATCCGTATCTCTTCTTCTTCTTCTTCTCCTTCTTCTTCTTTCCTCTCCTTCTTCACTTTCTCTCTTCAATTCTTTGACCTTGCAGATTAGCTTAGCTCGCTGCTTTGAACAAGAGCCGGCCAGAGTCTCTTTAATAACTCTCGTTCACTTACACTTCCGCCGGATGACTTGACCCTGCCTGGCATTCAATATATACATTTGATACCTAGCCTTATTTCCTCTCCTTTTGCCTTTATATATCGCTCGCTGCAGCTGCCAGCGCAACAGGCTGTGCTTAATCAACCTCTTCATCCATTCTGGATTAACTATCTTTTTATATATACACATATTATACCCACTTCGCTGGCCCTTCCTGGTGATCTAGTACGACCTTTGAACACAGAAAAACAAAAAAACCAGGAAGATTTAAACCTAGCCTCCCTGGAATCCCGAGCCACTCAACCCCTCTCGCAATCTCTCGCGCAGTGCCTCTGCTCTTGAAGGCCTGTCTGTCTTGTCTGTTGGTTGTCCGGTTCTCGGAAGTAGGTTGCGTACACTTGATCGACATCGACACCAACAACAACACTCACATCAGCCCAGGCCAGTCCTATTTTTTGTTTCTCTAGACCAAAAGTTCCCCCCATCCCTTCTTGTTCTTCTAGAAAGAAGCAAAGAACCCTCGTGATAAGAGGATATATGTGGCAGGGGAAACGACGTGCGATCCCCCGCATAAATTCAACCTCTTTGTTCTAGCTCGCGCATCCATACCACCGGAAACGGCCACGGCTTGGTACGCTTGAGCTATCTGCCCCCAGAAGAAGGATTTGGGCTTAAGTGAGCGAGTAGCAGGCAGAAGACGGGTGGCCGAGTTTGGGGAGACCGAAGAGTATCGCTAGCCCGAGTTGCAGGAATCAGACCCTGCCTTCGTCACGTCCGTTTTGAAGCACTTCGAGCCTATACGCCAAATCATCCTCGAGTGGTTGAACCCCGTGTCTCGGAAGACTGGAGAGACGGTGTTACATAGTCCTGACGAAAGATGAAATCCAACGGGGTGATGCCTATTTCTCCACGACAGAAAGATGGAAAAGATCGGAATCCTCGATCGATGGAGGACGAATATGTCGTCTTCCTCCAAGGGGTGAGTCTCGTCCCTCATATTGAAGATATGATACTCCCCGGAAATATATGCTTGTAGCTGTGTCTGAACATGCAGCTAATAAATGATATCGTGTGGGGCAGATTCCACCACAGTGCCGGTGGCAGGAGTTGAAGGACTTTGTTCGCCAGACTGCATTGCATATCCGCCAAGCGGTGGTATATAATGATTGTCACGGCCATCCGACAGGCCTAGGTCAGATTATAGTGAAGAACGAGGACGAGGCATGGCGCACATATAGTACGTTTTGGGGGATAATCCTTTTATTATCCCTATGTCAAGGGTAAGGGTGTTCTGTCTTGCTCGTGCTGACTGGAGCTCCGTAGATCGACTGTCGACAAACGGATGGAACGGACATAGTCTCACAGTGACTCTCTCACTGGCTAGCGAGCCGACAAAACCGATAGCAGGGCCGACAAAAAGTCCATCTCTTAGTGGAATGCCATATGCCTCGGGATTCTCTGCTCCCCCAGTCACTTCAGCTCCAATGGGAGCCAGTCCAGCATGCGTTCCAAACCAGGAGTAAGTGAAGCCACGTCATTGAAGACATAGATAAATGTAGAGAGGGAGGTTTGAGCTAACAATGGGCTACCGGAGAAGCAGTATGCCGGCATCGCCTACATTTGCTCAACCGCCAGACCACCAGCACCCCCCATTCATGGCGCCCTTGCCAGGCGCTTGCCATCCACCGTATGTTCAATTCCCAGACTCAGTCGGGTACCATGTCCCCCTGGTCTTTCCCGGCGAGAACGCTTTCTTCGTACCTCATCCAGCATTCTATCCGCCATCGTTCGATTCATATCAATTCGGACAGCCGCGATACATGACGAACAACTGCATCCAAGCCTACCCCGGTTTCTTTCCTCACCGACACAGTCTATCTGGCCCTAGCGTTGGGGTCGCATCGGGCATGAACCACGAGTATTGCACACCAATATCACGAAACATCTTCATTCATAATCTCAGCCATGAAACAACCCCACAGCTCCTGAAGGAATATCTCCGTACCTCAGGGATCATTGAACGATGCGATGTATTTGACCGAAAGATCGGCGGCAGCACGCGGACCTGTGCCATAGTGGTTTTCCGGAACAAGGAGGAAGCAAAACGAGCCATTGCGCTGTTTGATAACTCCATGTTCAGGGGGTCGCGGATAAGAGTTCGTTTCGATAGGGAGCGTGGCGGAAGTCTTGGAACGGCCCATGGCAATGGTAATGGGTATGGCCATGGATACAACAACAGCCCCAGCAGAAACGGCGTCGTAAAGCATGCGATGTCGACTGCCGCTGCGTCTGAGCGTCCCGGTGCGGTTCCGACAGCCTCAGCACCAGGGGAGACAGCGAGGCAGGGGGCAAATGGTATGCCTCAGTCGACAATGGCAACGACTCCTGGAACTCCGACGAAGGAAGCCCAGCAGTCGGCAACAGAATCGCCATCACCCTCGCTGGTTGCAGTGACACCAACTTCGACTGCTGACGAAGCAGAGACTAAAAGCGAAAAGAGCAGCAGCAGCAGCTCTCGCAAGAATAGCACGGAGCCATTAGTCGTTAATGGCTCCTGTGTCGGAACCAAGTCTCCGGTCACAGGCGTCGAGAAAGGTGAGTCAATGCCAACATCACCGCATACGATCCATGATGAAACAGGCTTGATATGTGTTATATAACTCGATCTCCTTCCAATTATACCAGAAGTCCCAAGTAACGGGGAAAACGGAAGACATCCGAAGATAATATACTGACTTGTTCAAGTAGATGAGCTCTCCCAGCGCACGCTTGCACTGCACCTGTGATCGCCCATTTTTCGTTTCTCTTCTACTCCTCTTCATTTCCAAAACAATACGACAAAATATTCAGTGGAGAATAAAGGACCGACCCCATACCGATGTGATTGCGCTGGTTTAAAGGTAAAGAAAGGACCGACCCAAGATTAAGCCGTCCGGCTGGAGTCCACAATTCCCGCAACAGTAGTGTAACCGGATAAGAGACCTTTGGAACGTACCGGTGGAACATACTTTATAGGGTATACGATACGAAGAGACTGACTTCGTTTCACCATCCCGAGCTGATTTTCCCGTTTCTCAGGCTGATTTTGTTGTTTCCAGTCATATTTGCATGCTTTGCTGCCGTTATCATGATTCCATTCCCCATACCCCCAATACCATCATCCACTTGGCGAGCCTGTTCTTCATTTTGTTTATGCAGATCATCGACCCTTGCTGCTCATGAATTGTGTTTTTTTCTCTTCTATCCGCAGGGTTATCATCATTTCTTTGGAAGCATGGCGTTTGGTCTCTATTTTTTTCAGTTGTCAGGTTTTTTGTGCCTTGCAGGGAGCAATGGCTTCAATAAATAAATCGTTCTAACTCACGAGCTTGCCGGTAAAATGCCTGATGAGACATGAGCCTCCTCTTCACTGGGTAGCTGTCCGGCGACGTCTATCTTTCCCGTCTATAACAATATCAGGACTGCTTGCATAGAAGGGACGTAACGAGCATCGAGCCGGAAGCCGTTGAAGATTTGTGAGGAAAAGGGGGAGTCTTCATTAGTCAGCACATGTATGTGTTGGTTTATCCTAGTCACGTTATGTGGAGTTAATTCGGGCAAGATGAACCAATCAGAGAGCCTCATGCCCCAGTGAGGCTCTTTGGAGGGATGCATTTAGTATAGATGACAACGACGAACGATGCAGACAGCGGTTGAGACGGCGAAAGGAAAGGAGACAAGACCGATAGATGGCGATAATAGTTGCATGCTCGGCAATGGAAACGCCCGGCATGCCGTGATCATGAAGTGTGAAAGCATAACCCCCATATCCGGGGCAGCGGCATTCTCTTATGCACGATAACAAGAAGGAGGTCCAGGTAGCTTACGGCCCGGGAAAGCCGGTGGAGAAGCGGTTTCGTATCTCTTAAGTATTCTGAGGAGAAACATGAATACCATATAACTCCTGATACCAAAGCATGGTTTCACGTTCTTTTCCCATATGTGCCCAACCTCTTCAGGATGTGAAAAGAAGTGGCCTATCCCGTAACTACAGGACAAGGACTATGTTATTGACAGAATGTTTGACTGAAAGGCAAAGACCCAATAGGGAGATCAATATTTTCCCCATCCCGAATCAGTTGTCAGACATGGAAAATGTACGTGGGAACATTCAAGGATCACTGCAAGCTGCTGCTACTCCACACATGGTGCCCCAGCATCGGGCCAAGATAGTTCTTCCCACCTGATACAGGCATGGTAAATGCTTGGATGTCGAGCTTGATGACGAATAACCCTACAAGATCCGGTTACATATTGGCTGGTATCCATGGAGTGATATCAAGGTGTCTGGATCTAATTCAATAATGCCGATCAATCTCAATTCCTTCTAGGCATACCGAGTAATTGGACTCGAATGTGACCATCTACAAGCAGGTTGTAGATGAGGAGCGGGGAAGAGACAGCTAACTCTCTGGGCTGATCTCACACCTCTGCAGAATAAATGCGAGTTGAATTTCCCAATGGCAACTTTTACATAGGCCGGGTAAGCAGTTGCCGTTGAAGCAAAGCAAGCAAAAGGTCCAGAGCGAGCTAGCCGGTAGCCGGTGAGCTGAACAAGGTAGCAGACACAGACAGCCACAAGCAAAAAGGAGCGGAGGCAAATAACGAACAAGCTCGAGCAAGTGGTGACGATCAGTGTGGCTTGTACTCACCAGCCGCGAGGGGCGAGGACATCTGTGGTAGCAAGTTAGTTACATAGTTACATCGAGCGGCTTTTGAAAGGCAAAGCGGAAAAGATTCCCATATTATATAATCTGGCTTCAGAGTTTCCGACACATCTAGACAAGACAGATCCAACCAGGGTTGGGTCAAGGTCGCCAGAGCCAGACCAGTCTATCCTGGCGGCTAGCCTCGAAGAGGTCAATGGCCATGAAGGTAACCTTCTCTCCCTACCGTGGATACAGCTCAGGCAACTGGGGCTTCATGTCCAAGCGTCCCCCGTAATGACCGGTACTATTGCTCTGGACGGCACAGAAAATGAGATATGAGACTCGAATATGATGTTGGAAATTAAATAAGTAGATTAAATGCTAACTTAAAATGCGATGAACTAGCAGGTAGCAAAGAAGTATAAAAGGAGAGACGCCAAGCTGCCAGCAGCTCGGCCACAAGGATAAATGAAGACCCAGGGGGTTATTATTGGTGATATATCTAGATAATACACATGGTTGAATAGGAGAATATTGGTGGGGTGAGGGGGGGGACTGGAAGGGAAAGGGGAGGACAAGAATAGGGGGGAGGGGGAAAGAGGCGAAAGCGCCGTTGTGTCTGGCTCGAGGGCTCCACAAGAGGACAGTATGATTGATGGACTGTGGGTCGGGCGGCAACTGATCCCTTCTTAATTTTGTTTTCCAGAGAAGCTAGAAGCCGTTTCAAGCCTGTTTTGAAAGGGGCGGGAGAGAAGGAAAAGATGGGTGAGGTGATGGTGTGGTGACAGTTGGTTGGCTGGTTGGCTGGTTGATTGCCCGGTTCGCCTTTTTTCCCTCCTCTGCTCGAGAGCTTGAGAACGTGGCGTGGAGCCGCTTTTCTCCACGTATGTATTTGTGGTTGTTGAAGTTTTTTTTTTCTCCCCTCTGGTAGGAAGTCAAAAGGTTACTAGATGGCTGACTCGTCGATTTGCAGACAGTAGCAAGTATGACTCGGGAGTTGGTCAAATGCTATCTGTGCGAAGGAGAATGCCTGTATCTCCTGTGAGTACCATCGTAGGTAATTTGGTACGGTGTGTGAATGTGGTCGCATCCTGAAAGGCTCCGTCCGTGACATTGTGGAATTGCCGTGATGTTGTAGCCTGGTATCCTTTTTTCATGTAAGGAAGGGCATCGTTATCTCATTTGTGGCCTGGTCTGATTTACTGCTTCTTGTTTTCGTTTTCATCGTATGAACCCGACCATACTGGCACACCGGTTGCAGTAGTAACAGTTGACACCGAATTGGACTGACTTAGAACCGGGTGAGCTCAGGGAGAGCTGGCATCTGGAGCATCGGACTGCATCAAAGGTAGCATATGTAGATCCGGGAGTGGACAATGTGGCTGTAGAGGTGCCAGGTGCCTGGCGAGGGACTGCTGAAGAAGACATGGCGGTGACTGTGTTCAATTTTGACGGTTGCCTGTATTGCCGGAGCACGCCGGAGGGCTGTTGGTAGGCGTTGTTGTTATGCAGGGAGTTGCAAAGAGTGAAGATGCTTGTTCCTATGTACGGCCGGCGTAAAGGGTGATCTCAAGGCTTCTTTCTCTTCTGTGTGAATGTGTGAGTGTTGTAGGAAAAAGCAGAGAGAGGAGGGAAGAGAGTCCAGAGCGAAGGGACAAGAAGATGGTTATATATCAAAAAAAAGCCTTCTCCGAGCCGGAGGATGAAAAGCTGCGGAAAAAGCAATACCAGGGGAGACTTCTGCACTCCCTCCACCGTGCGCTGTAGGGATGATTTTCTGTCCCTTTCGTTGCTTTTTCTCTCTCGCCCAGCTGGCTGTATTCAGGCGGCCAGGCTTCGGTTCAGCCAATTTTGCAAAAAGGCAGCCAGCCCAAAGTTGCAGCTTGCAAAAAAGAAAGACGGACGACCCAGGACGAGACGGCAAGCTGAGCCACACTCTTCCACTGCCAGGAAAAAGCAACGACAGGGAGCCCAAAAGCCAAAAGCCAAAATAAAAAAAAAAAGAAGAAGAAGAAGAAGAAAGGAAAGGAAAAAAGGGCCCAGGGTCAAACCACCGCGGAATTAAAGGGCACTTTCTGTTTCAACTTCAGATTTCGAGATGGAACAAACGGAAGACGTGGCTCGTGGAAGCGTCTAGCCGGGCAGCAAGGGGGAGGAAGAAGAAATCCAGAAGAACCCACAATCAGGGCAGAAGAAGAATATAAGGCCGCCGTTGTGGATGTTTTGTAGGCCGCAAAGCGAGGCTCCATCGATAACTAGCGGACGAGAGACTGAGTCACGACGCCTGGTCCGATGGACAGACGAGCAAGATGGCTAGCTAGGCAGCTGTATTATTCATTTTTTATAGTTGTATATTTTGGTTCCTTTTTGTGTTGGCTTGCAGGCGCCTGGCTGGCTAGCTAGACTGGTCAGTCTCATGTATGGCTGCTTTGCTGATGGATGGAATGTATCATCTGCATGTCTATGGCACTCGTATGCCACGGCTGAGCCGATCCGGGCCTGATCCTGAACGCCCATGTCCGAAAGGGGCATGCCATGTAGCTCTGGTAGTGAGTGATGCCGATAACATATAGTAGTGACAAATATACGCCGTCGAGCCAGCTTCGATCGGCCCTCCTCGATCACAAATTTGGAGATGGGTCCCGGCAGGGCTCAAATCGTGCCCAGCAGCCGTGCTAAAGGGGGGTCCACGAACTGGTTTGGCTTGCTTTCTTTTTGGCCCACTGACTCGGGGATTGCGATGTTATGCAGCAGCAGCAGCAGCAGCAGGCTGGTTGCGCTGCCGGCCCTGTCGATGCATGTGTTGGCTTGTCAGCGCCCCGTTGCGACTAGTTACATACATACATACAGCGTTGCCACTGTCGCGATGGGGTTGGCAGGGCATGGCCAACAAGTTGGCAGCCGGCAGTGTACGCGGTTTGACAGGCTACTGATGCGCTGTTTCACTGCTGTCTATACGGAGTAGACGGCTGTCGTCTTCTTTTTTTTCCTTTGGGCGTTCGCTTTTTGATATCTCAGCGTTATAACTGTTCTCCCGCTGCAGCGGCCGGCCTGCATGGAAGCTCCGGCGCTACATGCAGTCAGGACAGCCCAACCGAGCTGTTCGCATGGGCTCGCTCGCTGGCCGGCTGAAAGGGAGGCCACGAACGCGATCATTAATCCAGGTGGGTGGATGAAACGAGCTTCTCTGCCCCCCCCCTCCCCCCCCGGTCCGCCGGTCGGATCAGGCATCAGTTTCGTAAAGGGGGAACGCGGGAAGTGGGAAAAGGCGGCGGTCACTACTCGACTAGAGCATCAGCAGGACGTCCAGGGCTGCGCTTAATCGTCGGCCCTATCGATCTCGTCGGAGCAAGACCGTTGATGCTGCTGGCGAGGCCGATGGCTATCTTGTCTCGTCTGGTCTTGTCCTTGTCTTGTCTTTGTGTCTATCACCAGCTAGTTAACTACGCTCAGGGGGCCTGGCTGGCTGGCTGGCTGGCTGGCTGCACCGAGGAGATCGCGGCTATGAATAAATCCGGGATCATGACAATGCATAACATGCGACGTATAGCCAGCATGCATGTCGACATATCCTGACATGACTCCTGCTTGAACTTCAGAGTACGGGCAATGTGCATACATAAACACGCATGCACGTCGTGTTCCCCTGAGCAGAAACACTCAATTATACATATCAAAAAGCCCCCAAAAATACCACATATGCACTATATACAGACATGCATGCATGCATACAGTCCCAGCCACTGCAGAGTGACGTTATCCCCAGGCTGGCTTCTGTTCCCTGACTCGCCAGAGAGACGAGCACGCAAGCAGATCGAGCAGGGCACCTTTGGATCAAGTCCGATGGAGGCTCGCAGACACTGCGATCTCTCTCGAGTTATCGACATCTATCGACGGCTGC
>NW_003315235.1:0-18221 GCF_000151505.1 Trichophyton verrucosum HKI 0517 | reverse complement strand
CTGCTATCAACCACGAACGCGAAAGCTCCATATCAATTGGCGCGTAGGATGGCATCCGCCGAAGAGATGCCTAAGCTAGGGACGATATTGAGCCCACCGAAGCAAGGCCAACTTATAAAACACGGGTCGACGGTGTACAAGACGATCCAAGAAGGCCTGGCGTATATCCTAGTTGACCAAAAGGATGCTGAGCCAGCCAAACCGCCTCCATTAACTCAGAACCAGAAGACCACGGAAGGAGACCGGCCGTCTGTTTTCTATAATCCTATCCAGCAGTTCAATCGAGACCTGAGTGTTCTGGCTATTCGCGCCTATGGAGAGCATGCCACTGCCATAAAGCAGAAGAAGCGCAAATTGAAGCTCAAGGGTAGAAAGACCCCCACAAAAAAGGCAAAGGCCGATGAAGGGAACGAGACAGAAAAACCTATTGAAACAGATGCACCGTCTGTCGGTGATCAAGTGAAGGCAGAATCGGTCGGGGCAGGTGTGAACAAGAGAAGACGGGAAGATGAGGAGACTCCGGCAGAGAACACTCCCTTGAAGAAGACTTGTACTGAGACACGGTCCAATGGTGAAGACATGGCTGGACCAGTCGGGGAAGAGATTGCCATGCAGGCCAAAGATGTCATCGTCACGGAACATACAGAAAAAGTAGCGGAAAACGCAGCACCTAAGCCATGGACCCCTTCATTTACAATACTAGACGCTTTGTCTGCCTCGGGGCTCCGAGCTCTTCGTTATGCGAAAGAGATCCCCTTTGCAACTCGCGTTGTTGGAAATGACCTGTCCGCGGCAGCCATCGAGTCTATGAAACTAAACGTCCAACACAACGGTCTAGAAGATAGAGTCCACCCGAACAAGGGCGATGCTTGTGCCTATATGTATACTGTTGGTCGGGCTCAAGGGTCTCCTAATGAGCCTGGTGGTATCCCGAAGTTTGACGTTGTTGACCTGGATCCTTATGGAACAGCAGCCCCCTTCCTAGACGCAGCTGTTCAATCCGTTGCCGATGGTGGCTTGCTATGTGTTACCTGCACTGATGCCGGAGTATTTGCAGGAGCGGGATACCCAGAGAAAACATTCGCCCTTTACGGTGGAATCCCCATCCGCGGGTCACACTCTCATGAAGGAGGGTTGCGCCTGATTCTGCATGCCATAGGCACTGCTGCTGGAAAGTACGGTCTAGCCATTGAACCTATGCTTTCTTTGTCAATCGACTTTTACGCTAGAGTCTTTGTTCGTATCCATAAGGCTCCAATTGAGGTCAAATTTGCAGCCAGCAAGACAATGATTTCCTTCAACTGTGACCATGGTTGTGGTTCATGGAAGACACAACGCCTTGCCGAGAGAAAACCGCAAACGGGCAAAGATGGAAAGACCTTTTATAGCTACGGACTTGCCCAGGGTCCGACTGCTGCTCCCAACTGTGAGCATTGTGGTTTTAAGACTCACGTTGCTGGCCCTATGTGGGCTGGTCCCCTGCATAACCCCGTCTTCATCCAGCGTATTCTTGACCTAACGGCTGGTGCGGATAGGGATACCTACCAAACATGCCCTCGAATAGAGGGTATGTTGACTACTGCTCTTGAGGAGGACTTGGATCTTGGCGGAAGCGCAAAGGAGCCCACCCCAGAAGCAGAACCAGTACAACCTAATACCAACAGTCAAGAAACGTCTCTTCTCATCCCTAGAGTTGACCCTGCCCTTATCGAGCCCTACCCGTTCTTCTTCATTGTTAGCAATCTCGCTCGCGTGCTCCGCACTTCAACGATGCCAGAAATTCAATTCCATGGAGCGCTACGAAGCCTGGGATATAAATCTACTCGAAGCCACGCTAAACCAAACTCAATACGAACAAATGCCCCCTGGGAAGTTGTCTGGGAGATTATGCGAGAATGGGTTCGCCTTAAATCGCCTATTAAACCTGGAGCGCTCTCCGACTCCACAGCTGGTGCCGGTATTCTACGAAGGAACCGACATACACTTAATCCTATTCCTGGAGAGGTACCTGGGTTGAAGGCATTAAAGCGCGATCTTCTGACTGCAGTTGACTCTGGTAGGAGCATTGCAGATATCACAATGATGGTTCAGGCCGCATTGTATCGCTCAGGAGTGCACCAATCAATAGAAATCGTTGACAGACATACCTTAGAAGGAATGGAAAAAAATGAAAGCAATAATGAGGTACAAAGCAATGACTCTTCGACAAGGGCCGGTTCGCCCTCAACTTGCCAGGATCCAAGCACGCTAAATGTTGTGTTCGATGGAGAGCTAGGAAAGAAAGCCCTCAATTCACATCGCAGAAAGCGTTTAAAGAGATACCAGGCAAACCCCAGGCCTAACTGGGGGCCGATTGCGCGAGCTCATGTTACCAATACAACTAAGGATACCAAATGAGATAATATAGCATTGCTAATTTAATGTGAGCGAGGACCTGTACTGTACTATTAGTCTGTCAGAGTTGGCACGATATGTACGTTGATGGCTGAATGATTCATCCTAGTAATGTTGTCCCATCTACGAGCTTTCTTGTAATCAAAACCTAGGAGCTTGTTCTGAGGAACTTTTCCTTGAAAAGATTTACGATGATGACATGGTCTAAATTTTTCTTCTAATATTCTACTGGGTTGTTCATGGACTGGAAGAAAGAGAAAAAGAGAAGATTGAACATGAAGCTTTTTGCACCGTCATTACATCTATCCGGGCGGTTCATCACTAGGTGGCATGGAAAGAAAAACGCAGAAAGTCTTACATGAAGGGAAAAGAAGAAACTAAATATGAATAGATGCAGAAATCATGTAGAGGGATGCAGGGCTGACCCTAAAGTCAGGTCGGAATATGCACTTGGAGGACTCAATGCTTATAGATAATTGGATCAATAAGGGGGGATTAGAAGTGGGATTGAGCAATGGCGATGGCTTGAGCATCACTATGAGTGATGCTGACATGCACCTCCTTGACGCCGGCCTCCTTAGCAGCGGCAGCGGCATCACCGTGTAGCTGTGAAGAAAGAAAATTAGTTAATGTGCTGATACAATGGAGTGACGGGGATAAGTTAGCTTACCACTACAACTGGAGCACCGTTGTCATCATGGATGATTTCAATTTCCTTGAGGGGAGCACCACTTCCCTTGCCACGAACACCGAGGGACTTGAATACGGCTTCTTTTGCGCTCCATCGGCCTGCAAAGGATGCTCGTGCGGAGCCTGCTTGAGAACAGTATTCCTTCTCCCGCTGGGTGAAGTTGCGGTCAATAAAGGTCTCGTTCGAGATATTAAAAGACTCAATATCCTCCACGTCGACACCAATCTTGGTATTGCCAGTTCCAGTGGCCTTCGCAAGAGTCTCGACCATCTTCTTTGTGCTTTCGGTTTTGCTGACGGGGGTTGGTGCCTTGGGCTTCGAATGAACAGGGTACTGTAGCTTGGACTCTTTGTCGTTGTACTCTACACGGACATCGGGGTTTAGATAGACACTGGATTCCTGGTTGTCTTCATACGGCGACTTGTCCTTCGCAACGAAGAGAGTGTTGTTAATCATGCCATTGTGGAAGTATCTGTAGGCACGTTTCTGACGAGCCTCAACCTTAGCCTTATAGGATACGTATCGAGCCTCATCAAGGGTAGCATAGAGGTACTTGGGATGGATACCGATGGCTTGGGTTCCCTTCTGACCAAAGCCGAAGGACGTCACAGAGAAGGCCTTGATACCATCGGTCTGCAGACTGCGGCTGGGGTAGACAATGTAATCGAATTTCTCCATAACCTTGTCAATGTTGTCGGCATTACGGTTGCCAGGGACAAGACCGGTGTTGAGAACCTGAAGACATCCGTTGATCATGAAGCCACCAGCAGCACCCTTTGGATGACCGGTGAGATACTTCTGGAAAATACCCAAGAGAGCGTTACCCTTCTTTCGGCCAAGATGCTTCATCTGCTGACACAAGACATCACACTCATTCTTATCATTGGCCACGGTAGAGGTGCCATGGAACGAAGCCACATCAACATCGTCAATAGTGAGGCCCCAAGTGGCGAGGGCACCTCGCAAGGGAGCTATTCTAGAATCTTGCTTCCAGAAGTTATTACCTAAGCTGAATGCAGCGTCCTTTTCTTGTCTGATGGCCTCGCGCTCAATATGTTCGAATCTTTCTTGTCGGTATTCAGCAGCGTTGAAGGTTTCATCAGACTGGGCCTTCAGAGTATCGATCTCGTCTTGGAGACCAAGAATCTCAGACTCACGCCATGCTCGAATTTGGCGACGGCGCATGTCCAGCTGCCTGCGTCGGTATTTGATGTCAAGTAGTGGCGAGGGGAACTTTCCAGGGTTCTCACGAGCAGTGGTCAATACTCCCTTACCGGGAGCAGGAACTGAACGGCCAATCTTATCAGTAGCTGTGGTGGTAAGAGCCACTATACCATAAATTGGAACACCCATGTCCAGGGCAAGTTGAGCACTCATAATCAATTGCATACCACACCCCTGAGATTCCATGAATCCACTACGAGTAGTGGTGGTGGGCCTAGACATCTCCTTTGGTGTTCGACCGTGAGCCAATTCAGATTCCGCATTGCTGGTGGCGCCCATATTGGCGAATTCGTAAGAGCCTTCTTCTTGGAAGTCATCAAATCCACCAACAAAGCAGACGCGAGCCTTCCCTTCAACAATGGTCTCGTAACCAATGTCTACGGATTCAACAGCAGTGGCACAAGCACCAACTGGCGTCTTGATAGGGCCAGTTGATGAAAGGAGCAACATGTTTACCCAGGCACTCATAGTATTTATAAAGGACTCTTGAAGGATATCCTTTTGGAGTGGCTTGTCAAGGTAACGGTCCTTGTACATACCGCGAAGAGCTTGAGCACCTCCAATACCAGAGCCAATGCAGTTGCCAACCTCGGAAATATGAACATATTTATAGAATTCATATGGATCCGTGACACCAGATGCAAGAAGAGTCTCAACGGTACAAACGAGCACGTAGAGGGTGACTGGGTCAACCTGGCTGATAATGTCATCAGGAATTCCATAGTGCTTAGGGTCCCAGCCTGTAGGAATCTGGCCAGCGACGAAACGGTCAAACTTAAGAGCTTTGGGAATAAGAAGAGTAGCCCCCTTAAGTAGACGGACAGTATACTCTCCGGAGTCCTTGATTTCGAAAATCTCAACCTTGTCACCATGTTCACGCTTGAATTCCTCAGCGGTCTCCTTGGATGCCTCAAAAGTGTCGAGATCCTCTTGCAGAACAACCTCTTGCAAAAGGTGTTTATTATTGGGATCGTATCCACCGAACAGCTCAGGCTCGACAATACGAATGCCAGAGTGCTCCAAAATATACTTCTCGTATTTGGCTTTAACGTCCTTGTCGCTAACTGGTTCACCAGTTTTGGTATCAACCCAACCAGAGTATGGTTTACCTTTAAGAGGGCCGTTATGGTTCTTAATAAGGCCCATCATCCATGCCATCTCGATGCAGCCCTCAAGAGAGAACTTTCCGTAAGCCTCCATCTCCCAGCGGGTACGGGAGTTACCCCATGGTCCAATTTCGGCAAATCCGGTAATAACAACGACTTTATCCAAGTTGACCATATCCTTGAGGTCGCCGTTCAAAGGCTCAACTTCGGTCTTCCAATCAGGCAGACTCGGAAATTCGAATTTGAGGTTGGCACGAGGTTCAGTAATGACTTTCTTATACAGAGCCTCGCTGTCCTCGCCGTTAACAATCTTATTCTCGAGGGCAGTTTCTTTCATAACTGCCTGTCTGACAGCGCTGGTCTCGACAATCTCACTGCGAAGCTTCTTCATCAACCCATTGAGATCAGGAATGAATTGCAGACCACCGTTCAGGTCCGCAAACACAGGGTTACTCTGGCAGAGATCAACAATAGGTGGCGCCATAAGTCCGAGCAAGTTAAAAGCCATTTCTTGTTGAGAGAAGGTACGAACACCAAGCTTTTCAACACCTTCGGCGATGGTATCATTGGCATTCATCAAACCGGTAGAACGAGTCCAACCAATAACAGCTCCGCAAATGGTGAGATAGTCGGACCAATTCTCAGAGTACCATCTGTTAAATAGGGTCTCTAGACCAAGCTTTGACTCGGAATAAAGACCGTCGTTTCCGAAGGTTCCGTGGTTGGGAGACATGGGGAGGACAACCTGAGCCGGACGGGTTGCAAAACCCCGCTCATGTTTCTGGGACTTGACAGCACCAATCATACGGAGAATATTTGTCAACATAAGACGATGGGCCAGTTCCGACTTGGAGTCAATAGAATCTATCTCACGGCCGTTTTCAGAAATAGCAGCAAACGGAACAATGTGATCTAGATCCCATCCAAGCCCATTCTTAGGATCGTAGATGTACTGAATAAGAGCTTCAACGTCCTGTTTGCTTCCCTGGTTAAATGGGACGACAACAAGTTGGGACCCTCGAGCGCCGTATCGTGTGTACATTGTTTGGTAGTACTCAGTAACTTCCCTCGAGAAGCGACTGGTAGTCACAACAACCTTAGCTCCACCACTGATCATTCCCTGTAGAACAGCGGCGCCAATAGAGCCAGCGCCAGCACCAGTCATCAGGATGTTCTTGCCACTGAAGGTGAGACCTGACCGAGCAGCAGACTCGAGCCCATCAAGATAGATGCCAGTCAATTTCTTGCTGTACTCCCACCCGTGAGTCGTTTTCCTCTTAAGGTGCAAGAAGGGGATCGTCTCAACCTTGCCAGAGGTGGCAGGAGGAGAGAGAGATCCGTTGGCAGGCGTTCCCTTTCTAGTGTGGCCGTTCTGTCTAGGCATGATTTGGCGTTCGTTCATGGCCAAGGTTCGCAGAACTTCCTTATAAAGTGAGTTGAACTGTAGTTGTGAAGCCTTGGAAAGTTTATGTTGTTTTTGAATCATTTTATAAACATTCTTGAGGTCGTTTTGTACTTTTGTGCGGCCGCTGTATTGAGAGATGGGTCCTCCCTGGGCCATAGCACGGACGTAGTCTTCGAGTTTGCGAGCACTTGGTCGTGTGGCTTCCTGGTATTTAATGTTTCCCCTAGCATCTACGGTTGTCTGGGGTCCGGTGGGGACTGCAACGTCTTTGTATACTGGATCGGCGTTGAGAACATCCTTGCAGTTCTCGATCAGCATACATCCAAGCTCCTTGGCTAGCTTATAGGTCTCTCCACGCTCGGTCGGGCAGTTATCGATATGGTACTGCATAAAGTCAAGAAGGAGCGGGTTGGATCTGTTCATGATGTGGATACACCGGCTGACAATTTCACGGTCAACGACGCGAAGACGGCCGAAAATGATATCATAGTACATGCTGAGAGCGTCCTGGCGAGCCCAATTCCAAGACGAGTCGTATACTCTGGCCTTGAGAGGGTCGAAGGAAGGCTCGATACCAGAGGCATACACTTCACCATGCTCTATCTGCCAGAGGTCAAGCTGGGCCTGGAGAGTGGCCTGGGACTCCTGAGATGCAACAAAAGCTTTGTCTCCAGCGCGGAGGTCCATCTTAAGGTATCTTGCAATGGCTTCTAGTTGCTGTTTGAAGAGAGCTCTCTGGTCTTTGGTTAGCGCATCGATAGCGGCAGGATCCATCATCATGCCTCCTGAGCCGCCACCGCTGTCACCTCCAGCCTTGGCCGTAGACAGTGTTATTCCAGCATTAGTAGCATATTTATTCGTAATGTCGTCAAAGTACGCCTTCGCATCAGTCTCAGAGCCAATACGGGAAGCGGGCTCCATGGTGAGAGCAAAGAGGAGAACACCGTCTTGTCGACCAGGACCCAGACCCCAGCGAGATTCTAAATACTTGCGGACAGCGGTAATATTGAAACCACCCGGCATCTTGGAAGAAACCAGTCGCGCAATAAGAGATGAGGATTGTTTTCCAAGCTGGCCGTTGAAAGTGGCCTGGAGAGAGGAAGAGAGTTCGTCGAGAGGGGTATCTTCAGGCCGTTCGGGCGTAGAACCAAACTCCTTTCCAAGGTCACCCAAGATTTCATTTTGTAATGTGGATTTTCCTATATCATCGGTCAGTTGAAGTGTCCTAGAACACTCAAGGCGTTATCGTTGTACATTGTGGCTTACCTCCTACTAGATCTTTAATTGCTTTGCTAGGGGGAACATCTGCGAGTCCCTTTTTCAATTTCTGGGCGATAAGCGATCTCACAATCTCAACCGCAGTGATGGGAGCGTCCTCCACAGCCGCAGCAGGGCCAGCCGACGGTGCTGGAGCAGCCGCTGGAGCTGGGGCCGCAGCTGCTGGGCCCGGAGCGGGAGCCGCAGGGGCACTCGCAGCACCGGTAGCGGCAGCTTCAGGGGCTGGAGCAGGCTCATCCTCGACTGGATCGACATCGTAGTATATCTCCTTTGCATCCTTGTTATAGCAGAGGATCTGACGCTGGACGGACGTGGCGGCATCGTAGGCTTCATATTTCGATGCGAGGGTCCTCCGGGCCATTCCACCTAGCGTGTCGGCCGGACCAATCTCAACAATGCGCTCCGTCCTCTTCTCAGCCAAAATGACATCCTGGGTCTCGATCCACCGCACCGGCGAGGCAAACTGGTATGCGAGGAGCTCGACGAGCAGGGTGTGAGCCAGCTCCTGCTCGACTTCGGGCTTCATGGCGGTAGACTGGAGGGAAATCTGAAGAATCGTCTAAATTATTATATACGGCGAAGAGGGCGTCCTGCTGGTGGCGCGAAATGCAGGGGGATATCACACTGTTCAAAGGAGATATATCAAGCTGGCTGGCGCATGTCCTTGTTGTAGTAGATAGCTCAGCAAGCTCCCTCAAGCAGGTCAGAAGCAGAAGAAGGTGTGCGGGTCGTTAATTAAAGATGGATTATATTAATTGCTTGAGGATGAAGTCGAGGCGCCGGCGAGCAGACGAGGAGGAGGAGGAGGAGGAAGAAGAAGAAGAACGTCGGAGCTGCGGTTGAGGTTGAAAAAGGCGAGCTTTCCTACTTCCCGTTTGGGCCAACAGCAGGGAAGGCAGAAAAAAAGGGAGGGAAAAGAAAAGAAAAGAAAAAAGGCCATGGCTTAGTCAGTGTAAATTACAGTTGGTGTACTTTCCTGGGGCTGCGTACCGTAAGAACGTGACGGCGGATCTAGACGCTGCGGTAAGCACTCCCGCTGCAGCTCGGCCGCCGACAGCTCTGCTCCGAGCACGCACGCTCCTTTGATACTGTGGATTCTCATTCACTAGTAAGCACCTGGGATTCTTTCCAGGAGTATATGTAGAGAGTGGCTAGTGAAAACGTGAGGAATAGATCCGTGTGCTCTATCGAATTCCCCAGTATTCGACGATATGTGGAGCGGCTATTGTAATGTAATAACAAAGCAGCCGCGCGTCATGTACGGTAAGCTGTCCCACTTGTCCCTGGAAATTCAACCGTTTTGAATTCTTTGGGGCGGTTAAATTACCGCGCCTTGCCTCTTCCGGTCTAGCGCGGCCTCAACGGGCCCCGCAGCTTGAAAAATTCTCCTTTTTTTTTACTTTTTTTTTTTTTTTTTTTTCCAAAATGCTCGATTGGGGAATCCTCAACTTCTTCGTCCGCCAGCTTTAATTCGACTTCAATTTCACAACTTCGACCTCATCTTCGCTTCTGCGCCTTCACGGCTTCATTCCCCCCCCTTCATCTTCTCCTCGTCTTTGTCTTTATCTCACGACTCGTCACGGCATCTCTCATTTTCTGTCTGGTTTTAGAGGTATCATGCGGCATTGGTGAGTAGCAGGCACCTTGGGCTCAAAGCTTGGGGGGGAGCTCCGAGCTTGGACGAGTATGCGGGATCATGGCTAACGGGACGATAGAACACGATACAAACATATATATCCTACTTAATTGACCTTCTACGCCTCTTGCTGCTTCTCCATTCCTTCGCTACCCTAATCAGGCTGAAAACGTCATGTTTGGCCCCTCGACCGGCCCCCAGACGGGCATCAACACTCCTCGATCCTCGCAGTCCCTGCGTCCCCTCAATCTCTCCCATGGATCCCTCGAGTTCTCCTTTCTAGTGGCCACATCCCTTCATTTCCATGCCTCACAACTCAAGGACAGCTTTGCTGCCTCGCTCCCTGAGCCCACTGACGAGCTAGCACAGGACGATGAGCCGTCGTCCGTGCCGGACCTCGTGGCCCGGTACCTTGGCTTCATCGCCCACGAGGTCGAGGAGGGCGAAGATGACTCCCTGGGCTCGTACATCGAAGTTCTCAAGCTCGTTCTAAACGAGTTCGAGCGTGCTTTTATGCGCGGTAACGATGTCCATGCCGTTGCTGGCTCCATACCCGGCATCCCTGCGAAGAAGCTGCTCATGGTGGAAAACTACTATGCGGCCCGTGCAGCCGTGAACAGGCCCACAAAGCCCCACGATTCCGCTCTCCTGCGTGCTGCCATGGAAGGGAACGCGAAGTTGTACAGTATCTACGGCGGCCAGGGTAACATTGAAGAATATTTTGACGAGCTACGCGAGATTTACAACACGTATCCTTCATTTGTCGAGGACCTCATTTCCTCTTCGGCGGAGCTGCTGCAGTCTCTCGCCAGAGATCTTGATGCTATCAAGCTCTATTCAAAGGGAATGGATATTCTCCGCTGGTTGCACGACCGTGATACCCAGCCAGATACTGACTATCTCGTCTCTGCACCAGTCAGCTTGCCGTTAATTGGCCTTGTTCAGCTCGCCCACTTCATGGCTACCTGCAAGGCCATGGGAAAGGAGCCGGGTGACGTACTTGATACTTTCAGTGGTACCACTGGTCACTCGCAGGGTATCATTACTGCTGCTGCTATCGCCACCGTGACCACGTGGGAGTCTTTTGCAAAGGCTGCGAGAGCGGCGCTAACAATGCTCTTCTGGATCGGCCTTCGGAGTCAACAGGCATACCCTCGCACCTCACTCGCTCCGTCGCTACTTCAGGACTCCATTGAGAACGGAGAGGGCATCCCGACTCCTATGCTGTCCATCCGAGACCTCCACCGGTCAGCGGTACAGGAACACATTGATGCTACGAACCAACATCTGCCAGAAGACCGCCACATTGCTATCTCCTTGGTCAACAGCCCTCGCAACTTTGTTGTTACCGGCCCACCAATCTCCCTGTACGGTCTAAACTTACGTCTCCGTAAGGTTAAAGCAGCCACTGGCCTTGACCAAAACCGGGTTCCCTTCACACAGCGAAAGATTCGCTTCGTCAACAGATTCTTGCCCATCACGGCCCCTTTCCACAGCCAATACCTTGCTTCTGCTTTCGAAGCTATAGCCGAGGACGTTGAGGATATCAAAATCCCTGCACGATCCTTGCGAATCCCTGTTTATGATACGAACACTGGCAAGGATATCAGCAAACTCGGCGACGAGGATATCGTACCTGCATTGATCCGCATGATCACCAGTGACCCGGTTGACTGGGAAAAAGCTACTGTTTTCAGCAAGGCTACCCACATTGTTGACTTTGGTCCAGGTGGCATCTCAGGACTAGGTGTCCTCACCAACCGTAACAAGGACGGTACCGGTGTTAGAGTCATTCTTGGTGGTCTTATAGACGGCACTAACGCAGAGGTGGGATACAAACCTGAGTTGTTTGACCGTGATGAAGACCATGCCGTCAAATACGCTGTCGACTGGGTTGAGGTCTACGGCCCCCGGCTTGTAAAGACCTCTGTCGGCCAAACTTTTGTAGATACAAAGATGAGCAGACTTCTAGGTGTCCCCCCAATAATGGTTGCTGGTATGACTCCGACTACTGTGCCTTGGGACTTTGTCGCTGCCACAATGAACGCCGGATACCAGATAGAGCTTGGAGGAGGTGGCTACTACAACGCGAAATCTATGGCAGCAGCTCTCACGAAGATCGAAAAGGCGATTCCTCCAGGCCGTGGTATCACCGTCAACTTAATCTACGTTAATCCACGCGCTATGGCCTGGCAGATTCCATTGCTGGCTAAGCTCCGTGCCGACGGTGTTCCTATCGAAGGTCTTGTTATTGGCGCCGGAGTACCATCCATTGAGGTTGCGAATGAATACATTGAGACACTTGGAATCAAACACATAGGCTTCAAGCCAGGCTCTTTAGACGCTATCCAACAGGTCATCAATATTGCCAAGGCAAACCCCAGTTTCCCTGTTATCCTGCAGTGGACTGGTGGTCGTGGAGGAGGACATCACTCGTTTGAAGATTTCCACCAACCTGTCCTTCAAATGTATAGCCGTATCCGCAAATGTGATAACATTGTTCTAGTTGCAGGAAGTGGCTTTGGTGGTTCCACAGACACCTATCCATACCTCACTGGTACCTGGTCTCGCCAGTTCGGATACCCACCTATGCCATTCGATGGCTGCCTCTTCGGTAGTCGCATGATGGTTGCTAAGGAGGCACACACCTCCAAGGCTGCCAAGGAGGCGATAGTAGCTGCGCCGGGCGTCGATGATGCTAAATGGGAAGACACTTACAAGGGCGCTGCAGGCGGCGTCATTACCGTGCGCTCTGAGATGGGAGAACCTATTCACAAACTAGCCACCAGAGGAGTGCTTTTCTGGGCTGAGATGGACCAAAAGATATTCTCTCTCGATAAGGCCAAGCGACTCCCTGCTCTCAAGAAACACAGAGAGTATATAATTAAAAAACTCAATGATGACTTCCAAAAGGTGTGGTTCGGACGTAACTCGAAGGGTGTTACCGTTGACTTGGAGGACATGACCTACGCTGAGGTTGTACACCGCATGGTTGAACTCATGTATGTTAAACATGAAGCTAGGTGGATCGATGATTCGCTTAAGAGATTCACCGGTGATTTCCTTCGTCGTGTTGAAGAGCGATTTGCCACAGAGAAGAACCGAGAATCTCGCCTCCAGTCTTACTCTCAGCTTGATACCCCCTACCCAACTGTCCAAGAGATCCTCGATGCCTATCCTGCCTCTGCCGATCAACTTATCAACGCGCAAGATGTACAGCACTTCCTTCAGCTCTGCCAGAGACGAGGACAGAAGCCAGTTCCATTTGTGCCATCGCTAGATGAGAACTTCGAGTTCTGGTTCAAGAAAGATTCTCTCTGGCAATCAGAGGATATTGAGGCCGTCGTTGGTCAAGATGTTGGTCGTGTTTGTATTCTGCAAGGGCCCATGGCTGCCAAATACTCAACCGTCATCGATGAACCAATCAAGAGCATCTTGGATGGCATCCACCAAGACCATATCAAGGGCCTTATCCAAGATGTCTACAATGGTGACGAGTCTAAGGTTCCTACCGTTGAATACTTCGGTGGTCGACTTGCTCTTGTTGACGATGAAGATCGCGACATTGATGGCTTAACTATCTCCGAGGATGCTACTCGAGTTTCCTATCGCCTTTCGTCCTCCCCTTCGGCCAATCTTCCTGAACTTGACCGCTGGCTTCATCTCTTGGCTGGTAACATTTACTCTTGGAGATATGCTCTCTTTACCACTGAGGTCTTCATCCAAGGCCAGCGTTTCCAGACAAACCCCATCAAGCGCATTCTTGCGCCTACTCGTGGCATGTTTGTTGAAATAACCAACCCAAATGATTCTTTGAAGACAGTTATCAGCATGCGTGAGCCATGCCAGTCAGGAAAATTGGTCAAAACTGTCGAAATTCGACTTGTAGAGAAGAACCGAATTGCACTCACATTGTTCGAAGGTCGAACTGCTGAAAGCGGAGTTGTCCCACTCCCGTTCTACTTCACCTACCACCCAGAGACCGGTTATGCTCCCATTCGAGAAGTCATGGAAGGACGCAATGATCGTATCAAGGAGTTTTACTACCGTGTGTGGTTTGGCGAACGCACAGTTCCATTCGACACTCCAGCGGCGGCTATCTTTGATGGTGGACGTACTACTGTCACTGCCCAAGCCATTGCAGACTTCGTTCATGCTGTTGGTAACACTGGTGAGGCCTTCGTCGAACGTCAAGGAAAGGAAACCTTTGCACCTATGGACTTCGCTATCGTTGCAGGATGGAAAGCTATTACGAAGCCAATTTTCCCACGTACTATTGATGGTGACCTATTAAAGCTTGTCCATCTGTCCAACGGTTTCAGGATGGTTCCTGGCGCAGAGCCACTCAAGGTCGGCGACATTCTTGATACGACAGCTCAAATCAATGCTATCGTTAACCAGGACTCTGGTAAGATGGTTGAGGTCTGTGGAACCATAAAGAGGGATGGTGAACCAATTATGCACGTTACCAGTCAGTTCCTGTACCGAGGTAACTACACCGACTACGAAACCACATTCTTACGCAAGGATGAAGTCCCAATGCAAGTGCATTTGGCTACTTCAAAGGATGTAGCGGTCTTGCAATCGAAAGAGTGGTTCCGTCTGGATGAGGGCAATGTTGAACTTTTGGGCCAAACCCTCACTTTCCGTCTTCAGAGTTTGGTCCGCTACAAGGATAAGACTGTCTTCCAGAACATGCAGACCACCGGTCAGGTCTTGGTTGAACTTCCCACCAAAGAAATTATTCAGGTTGGATCGGTTGACTACGATGCCGGTGTTTCTCACGGCAACCCGGTGATTGACTATCTCCAGCGTCATGGTTCGGCCATTGAGCAGCCGGTTAACTTCGAAAATCCAATCCCGCTTAGCAAGTCTCCTTTGGTTCTCAAAGCTCCTGCCTCTAACGAGACGTATGCTAGAGTGTCTGGTGACTATAACCCAATCCATGTCTCCAGGGTCTTCTCCAGCTACGCCAACTTGCCAGGTACCATCACTCACGGTATGTATACCAGTGCTGCTGTGAGAAGTCTGGTTGAAACCTGGGCTGCCGAAAACAATATCGGCCGTGTTCGCAGCTTCCATGCTTCCCTTGTCGGGATGGTCCTTCCCAATGATGATCTAGTTGTCAAGCTTCAGCATGTTGGTATGATTGCTGGTCGCAAGATCATCCAAGTCGAGGCCAGCAACCAAAATACCGAGGAGAAGGTCTTGATTGGTGAGGCCGAAGTTGAGCAGCCAGTTTCTTCATACGTTTTCACCGGTCAAGGTTCTCAAGAGCAGGGCATGGGTATGGACCTTTACGCCACCAGCCCTGTTGCTAAGGAAGTGTGGGACCGCGCGGATCGCCATTTCATGGAGAATTACGGTTTCTCTATCATTGACATTGTCAAGAATAACCCTCAAGAGCTGACTGTACACTTCGGTGGACCTCGTGGAAAGAACATTCGACAGAACTATATGTCGATGACCTTCGAAACTGTCAACGCTGATGGATCTATAAAGTCTGAGAAGATATTCAAGGAAGTTGACGAGAAGACCTCGTCTTATACTTACAAGTCACCTACTGGACTATTGTCAGCCACTCAGTTCACTCAGCCGGCCCTCACCCTGATGGAGAAAGCCAGCTTCGAAGACATGCGTTCCAAGGGCCTGGTCCAGAGAGATAGCAGTTTCGCAGGTCACTCATTGGGGGAGTACTCTGCACTTGCTGCCCTTGCTGAGGTCATGCCAATTGAGAGTTTGGTCTCCGTCGTGTTCTACCGTGGTTTAACGATGCAAGTTGCAGTGGAACGTGATGAACAGGGTCGCTCCAACTACTCCATGTGCGCAGTTAACCCCAGCCGTATCTCCCAGACCTTCAATGAACAGGCACTCCAGTATGTAGTTGAGAATGTTTCAGAGACTACAGGCTGGCTGCTTGAGATTGTCAACTACAACGTGGCAAACATGCAGTATGTCTGTGCTGGCGATGTAAGTTTACCCAAAAAAGGCTACAACCATTTCAAGACTGATATACTAATTTCATTACAGCTTCGAGCACTTGACAGTTTGACAAACGTCCTGAATGTCCTCAAGGCCCAAAAGATTGATATTCCTGCTCTGATGCAGACCATGTCACTCGAAGACGTTAAATCACACCTCGTTCAAATCATTGACGAATGCGTGAAGCAGACAAATGCCAAGCCACAACCTATTGTTCTCGAGCGTGGATTCGCAACCATTCCACTCAAGGGTATTGATGTGCCTTTCCACAGCACTTTCCTTCGCTCCGGTGTCAAGCCCTTCCGATCTTTCTTGCTTAAGAAGATTAATAAGACAACCATTGATCCAAGCAAATTGATCGGCAAATACATTCCCAATGTTACCGCTCGCCCGTTTGAGCTCACAAGAGAATATTTCGAAGATGTGTACCGACTTACAAACTCACCTCGTATTGGAAATATTTTGGCAAACTGGGATAAATATGAAGAACCCCAAGATACCCCAGCCGAATCTACCGACTCTCCATAATAGGTCTATATTCCCTGTTGAACAAAGACTCAGCCTTTCGTCTACCTAAGCGACTCTTCGCCCTGCATGCATATCTCACGGCCTTTTGTGAAGGAGGGAAAAATTTTTTTCATTATCTTATGTTCTTTAATTCATGTTTTCCTTCTTTCTTTTATATGTTCATGGCTTCCTAGATCGATGATCCTGTTGGTTTTATGCTTCTAGACTAAATCACAAGAATGATTAGGGTAGAGGGTAACACTTAATGCAACATAGTACCACATAAATACTATTCATGCCTTCCAATTCTAAATGGTTTATTTAGTGTTGTGACTAGTAAAGCGGATGAGGTTGATTTTAGCTATGTTACGACAAAGCTTAACATCAGCTTGGCTCCACTGGCGGCTCAGTCTCCACCGCAGGACCTTGAGAAGCTAAAAAAGGTTCTCGAGTTCTTTTCAGGAAATTCCAGGAGCTGATTCGAGTAACTAAATGTCCTTCTTGTATAGTAGGGTACGGGTGGTTGACAAATAAGAAATAAAATAGTTCGAGCCAGTGGATTATAAGTAACTACTTAATTATTGAAATATAAGTGACCGAAATAGCTCATCAACCCGAAACCAGCTAGCTAGGTAAGGAAGTTAAATCCCATATTTCTTTTTGAACTTGGTGCTCATCTTCCGCTATCATGGTTGACAACGGAGATCAATGGGGGAAAAGGTTGTGTTGTTGTTTATTTATAAGGTGCTTAGCGACGACGGCCTGGAGGACGAGCGCCGCGGCAGGCACAGTATCTAAACGGTTTTTCATTAGCAACTGCTCTGTATACTGGTTTCTCTCTTTATTGGGACAAGGGCAGGTCATCCACTTACAAGAAGCCGGCATTCTTCAAACATGTGCCACCGGTATAGCCTTCTCTACGACACTAGACACAAGCCACTCTTGTTAGCTGCCTGGGCTGATAACTAGCTAGTTAATCCAATGTTAATGCAATATAACTGCTTACGCTCGCATCACACTGGGCTTCGACACACCCGGCAATGGCAGTTCCAGAGGCCAGGAAGGTCATCGCAAGTGCGAAGAGGGACGAGATCTTCATTTTTGCTGGTTTGAGGATTCGTAGCGTTGTGGTAGTTGAAGTATTGTAGAAAATGCCGTTTTTCTAAGGTTGCTCGAGGATTTTGTATCGTTGGCTGATGGATAGAAAAGGTGTGCAAGGGAGAGAGCAGGCCGGGTTTATATAGATTTCATGACCTGACTACTGAAGGCAAAACGGTGAAGGACCTGATATTCTCTACCTCTCTTCAAGCTTCTCGCGATCACTCAAGTACAAATAGTAAGTAGCTTTGTTTACACAACGGGTTGTTAACGAGCTACTTAACTACATTATAATTTGCAGTTTGTATATATCATAATTATATTATAGTTCTTTCTTCAGGTCTAAATCTATCATAAATGGGAGACTAGATGGCCACAATGGACTTCATTTACGTGTGTGAAGTACTATATGTTTTATGAAAACTAGAATAGCCAAAGAGCTGGAGTTAGTCGAGGTTCTTTCTATATATATTATATATTCAACATTATGAGTTTAATAAAAGTAATAAGTCAACAGAATACTTATTGTGTGTAATCTTGAACTAGTTATTATCTCCAGTATGATACACATAATAAACTACTATGTACTATATCTAATGGATAAACAATAAGGCGATCAATGTACAAGTGTAAATGGATTAGACCGTAGAAGGTGGATTGTATGAAATTCCCATACATCTTGTATAACTAATTAATCCTCCTGCAAATCGGTCGCCCGTCTATTACCCTTCACGTCTAGCCAACCGCCCGGCGTTGATATGCATGCACAAAACAATAATAGCAGAGTACCACCCGAGCCATCCCATTCATATTCTCACCGTGAAATGCATCCGTTCCCATATGTTCTTCGGTATGCTATTAACTATACAATGAAAAAGTGAAAAACACAAACTCGAATAC
>NW_003315234.1:0-18786 GCF_000151505.1 Trichophyton verrucosum HKI 0517 | reverse complement strand
TACTGTGAAGAGAAAGATACGCGGTAAGAGAGAGCGTGAAGATAGAGATAGTGAAGAAGACAGTGAAGCAGGGAGAGTCACCAAGACAGCGAGGGGAGTCTGGAGATAGTGAAGGAGACCCCCCCGGAGGTCTATATAAACCCCCATCTTTCCCTTCTTTTGGACTTTCTCTTCTTCTTCTTCTTTTATTTCTTCATCAGCATTCCTCCTCATCTTCCCTCTCTATCCCACTACCTTCTTACTACCTTTCAACTCCTATGTCTTGGTGGATATGCCGACATCAATAGAATTATACGATATACTTCATCCTCAATCACAGACATGTCTACAACCACCTGTTTTATCTCCTTTACCTACCTCTCTGTTTTATGCTGGGACAGAACTTTGCCCTATACTTTGTTCTTTCTATCCAAGAGAGGCCATCCGTCTTTTGCATACTGCATGCCCTTCTCTCAAGACAAAACTGCATGGAGATATCTGCCTATATCTAGCTGATAGGGACCTCGACAGAGACCTTGCTCTCTCTCATATCCTGTGACACCACGGCTCTCTTCAGCCAATACTCTCGGGCTGAGATACTCTCTGACTTGGCTATCGGACTAGCGATCTACCCAATCTTCCTCGAGTACTGGATCGAGGAGACTTCTATATCGCTGGGAGATGAACAACAGTTGGAACTCACTCTCACATTATCTCCCTGATACGAAAGCATATGTCAGACCTTGGGAAAGAAGAACACAGGCTTGATCTGGAAGTACGTCAAAGCTACATTAACAGCCAAACGTATCAGAAAGACGAATAGCAGTGGTCTCTCATTCGATATTCTCAGAAATAAGATCAACAGGGCTACCATTTCAAGACTCACTGCCGTGGGACCTGGCAAGCGCAGGAATAAGCATATTAAAGCGACTGACATCGACACCCTAGAGAAGATCAAAGAAAATACCCCTGTCTCATACCGGCTCTTTGTTGCTGTCTTTTTCTCCTTCAACCGCTGAAACCACAAACGAGATATGGAAACTCTTTATTTTGAGATTTGAAAGGCTTCAGCCTCTCATGGGAGTCCCCAAATATGGAACGAGCGATACAAGTGCGCCCCCCCTGCATATATATTAGGGGGTTGGTGCGGTCTATCTTTCTACGACACTTTCCGCAGCGTTACTTAAGAGGAATATACAAATAGCTGCTGTTTTTGCCTCTGCCTTAGCTGGTGGTCTCGGAAATTCACGATATACAAAGTATATACAACATACACAGTCATTCTCTAGATATCTAGAGCCCCCTGGCTTCCCCACCCACACTACATGGGGTGGGGGTCCTCTGTTGGATGTTAGCTAGGGGGGTGCGTCTGTTTCTTGCACAATATATCGACTGGACTTCAGCCTTATAAGATACCACTTGTTTACAAGATAAAGAGTCCTCTGTTGGATGTTAGCAGGGTTGTGTCTGTCTCTACTTATTATATCAGCCGGACCTTTGCATCACAAAGTACAATCTCCTCCCACTATAGAGTGGGAAGGTCCTCTGTTGGATGTTAGCAGGGTTATGTCTGTCTCTACTTATTATATCGACTGAACCTCAGCATCACGAAATATAATATCCATCCACTATGGAGTTGGAAGGTCCTCTGTTGGATGTTAGCAGGGGTGTGTCTGTCCCTTGCACAATATATCAACTGGACTCTAGCATCACCTATTACCGCTTGGTTTATTAGCAGCCTGTCCCTTCTGCTGGAGGAGTTGCGTGGTAGAGCTCCCAGGAGGAGAGGAGTATATTGACAGAATGAAGGCCATCCCAGTCCGCTCTGCAGCTGCTTTTACGATCTCTAGGGAAGGAAATACCACGGGTTGGTGCTTTATTTCCGGGTACTCTGCCTGGGGTGGGTGGGATCCCCTTTACTGACCTACGTATCTTTGTGAACATTTTGACCAACCGACCTTCCCTGGGTCGATACATGGTCGCAGATTTATTCGACCCGGGCGGTCATCCATTGCTGGGACAAGTTACCCGGCCTGGCTGCGGCGTTGAAGGTAAGGTACTAGGTATCACCCTGTGGTGTGCGGGATATATCTATCATATGGATGGCAACTGTTTTGCCCTCAAGGTTGGGAAAGTATTTGCCAACCTATTTTTCAGATCCATCCAGAGTCCATCAACTCAACAGGGGCGTCTTTTGCTTTATCTGCTCTGCTTCTAGGCGCCGCCCTCCTAGAGCCATGGAAGGCCTGTCTGTCTAGTTCGACAAAGACACACCTATTATTCGCATACACGGGCATATACAGCCGCAAAAGGGTCGTGATATCAATATATAGGAGTTACTTACTCCTTGACCTATGTTGGCCCGGTAAGGAATGGTTCGAGCAGTTCTACGAGCGTTCACTGCTGTGGCGATCGCTGACAGTCCATCCCATCTCGTGAGTTTTGGGCCTCTCAAAGACGTGGCTACTTCTTAAAAGAGCACAGATACGATGGTTCGCGCTGCGATCGAGGAGACCGAGGGAGTTATAACCTGTCGCCCTGTTGTTATATTTACATCGCCTTATACGGTGGCGAGGCTGGCATGCCTACTTTCAATGACCCCATTACCCTGGCTGGCTGCTGCTCGCCGCTGTTAATTCCGCCGGAAATGATGGGAGGACTAACTAATGTCTGACCAAGGTATTGCTGGGTAACTCCTTTTGTTTATACGGTGGCCTGGACGGTCTAGCTGGCAGCTGAATCCGCAGCAGCCTAGCTAGCCTCCGCTGCTGTTGCTTGCTAGTTCACAAGGGAGCGGATGTTGCTGTGTGGGATATCTTATAGATGGACAGAGGATATGTTATTTTTCACAATCTGACAACGCGGAGTATCGTGGTGGTTTACAATAAAGGTCCATCAAAAATAACTAGCGATTGTCGACTTGACTGGTGATGGGCAGGATGAAGTTATCACCAAGGGCTAACTAGTCAAGAGTTACAGAATACATCTCTAAGACGAAGCGACTACCACGTCGCTAACAAAGGTGTAAGTGGGTGGGCTGGTATATCTTCTTTGGGCCCTCGATGTCAATCACCAGATAGTTATCAGTGATACTCGGTGGGATCAATGGGATTTATCCTGTGCATGTGGTGGCGTCGGCCTGAATCTACATCGTGATTGCACTACCCTTATTCTTGTTGAACCAGCTATTAACATCAACACCACGATTCAAGCTATCGGTCGGCTTCATCGACTAGGCCAGAAATCCAATCAACAGATCTTTATACTCTTCCTTAAGCACAGCTGGGATCGGTACATAGAGCACAACGCAGCAAAGAAGATGGTAGGGCAGATTGTGGCAGACAATGCCGACATTTTTGACCAATTTCTTTCCAGCATAGAGACGCCACTGTTAGAACAGTGGCTAACTCTTATCTTCTCAGCAAGATTCGGATCGCAATCTAGAAACAATCCAACGATGCCTTCATCGTTGTGCGAATCACCACATTATCAACCTACTGGACTTGCATTTGGTATGCTTTATATACATAGTTAGCCGTCTATCAATCCACTGCTTTACACTGCACTCAATCCTACCTCTCTGCTTGTAATAATAGTTAACACACTCTGTAAATCATAAATCGTAAGACTCCGCTTCCCAAAGACCAGCCAGGCCAGAACAGCCGTTCGTATCGCCCTCGCCGTTAAGTGTTGGCTCGTTGGCTGCCGGCCGGGGGGTCTGTCAGGGGCAGCCGAGGGCGATACGAGCCAAAGCCCCAGCGGTGCCTGGCAGGTCGAAAAAGCCTATGTGCAAGCGAGCCTATCACACAGGCAGCTCGAGGGCAGCAGAAGCCTTGGGCTCTCCTCCGTTCGGGGGCCGTTGGTGGTACAGCGAGGGGAGAGTCGAGAGTCGAGAGTCGACAGTCTCCTTCCAGCTTCCAGGGGCTCCCCGTCGCACCGCAGGCAGTCTTATATCTCTGTATAACTGCCCGTCTTCCATGCTGTGACTCGCTGGCGTAACAGAGCAGCTAAACAGATCAGCAGCCGACGGCCCTCAAGCGCGCAGCCTCAAACACAAGAAGCACCGAAGAAGCAAAAAAAAAAAAGTCGCCTCCTGTGTCGGATGCGCCTTAGCGAAGCCTCCAAGTGGACTTTTTAACAGCTTAGCTATAACCATCTCCATCCACCTCAATCTCCATCTCCATCTCCATCTATATAACTATAACATCCAGCATCTCTGATCAACTCCAACGCCAGGCTGGTCCAGCAAGACGACGGCAGGCTCCGCTCCAGTCACTGCAACGAACACTCAGGAGGAGGAACCAGAAGAGAGGCCGGCGGTTAAGTAACTAGCTAGCTGGCCGGGGTTGTCGCGTGGTCGTTTTTTGCTTCTTCCTCGACCAGCGTCCTTTTCTTGACAGCCATCATCTTCGACCGGCATCATCATCGTCAGCAGGAGCATAAAATTAATAACTGCTAGCAGAGGCATCCCCCTTGTTGGCTTCGACTGGCCTGACACCGAGTTTATATTAACGGCCCGCTCGGCGCTTCGCACTATCGATCGCCCTGCATTTCGCCTTTTGCTCTCCTTTTGCTCTCGCCCGCCTCCTTTGACTCCCTCGCGCCCCTCGATATATTGAGAACTAGGCCCTGTCGACCGCTGCCGGCACGCAAATACTTTAGATGCTGATCGGGTGATATATACCTGCTGCCTGACTCGCCGTCGAGAGAGACTGCTCCTGGGCGGGGCCGGCGCATCGCTGTCGAGATCGTTAACTAGTTATCACCACTGCTATAACCAACGAACCTCCTCCCACCCACTAGCGAGTCGACGATCGAGATCGGGATCGCGATAAGACGCTGAAGGAGCCGCATTGGAACCACCAAGAAGGGACGGGCTGACGGGCTGGCGATTCTCACTAGCCCAGCAGACTAGCTGGTTACTATCAGAATCAAGAGGAGCAGCTAGTTAGCTGGACGACTGTCGACGGTCATGGCCTACCACCAGGCTCGCCCGCCGCCCCGTCGTGGGCCTCCGCCAGGACCGGGAGGACCGCAGTATTATGGCGGCAACAGGCCTCCGCCGCCGCAGCAACAGCAGCAACAGTACTACAACTACCACCAGCAGCCAGACAGATGGCCTCCCTACGGCGGTCCGCCTGGTCCTGGCCCCGAGCGCCGGCAGATGAGCTACGACGACGGCTACTCGGGCGGCCAGCAGGATCCCTATGCGCGTGGTAGTGGTGGTGGTGGTGGCCGGCCCATGTACGATGACGGCCACCATCATATGGCTCATAGCGGCAGCAGACCTCCTCCTCCTCCTCCTCCTGCTGCTGCTGCTGCTGCTGCTGGTCCCTCGCAGGGCTATAGAGGACCGCCGCCTCCCAACGGACACCACCAGCCACCTCCTGGACCAGCAAGGCCGCAGAACAAGCCTCCTCCCCGTCACGGTAGGTCTGCTCCTTTCTTTATATGGCATGCAATCACTAGTTAGTTAAGGACAATGCTAACTGCAGTCTGTAGCGCCCCAAAAATCTCCAGAGCTGAAGAGCTGCTTTGACAACCCGTTCCCTGCATTCCCTCCAAAGAAGCGCGGCAACTCCATGGACGGGCTGCAGAAGAAGATGAGCGCTGTCGAGCTCAATAATAACAAGTCCCAGAATCACGCAGAACCCCAGATTGCAAGGCCGCATACCTCAAACTCCAACCGTCCGCCGCCCTCGACGTACCACTCTGAACCGCTGCCAACGATGAACCCCCGTCAGCCGCCAAGTGGGCATGGAAGTCAGCCTGTCCAGCGCAAAGCTGGAGCTCCTGTTCCTCTGACTGTTGAAACGAATCAGCCTGCTCCTCCCCGGCAGGATCCGCGAAGTGCTCCGCCTACTCGAAGCGCTACCATGCCTGTCACCATGTCTAACCCAATGTCAGCGGCACCAACATCAGCACCGACACCTCCACCACCGCCGCCAGCAGCAGCAGCAGCAGCAGCATCTGGGACGCAGCAGAAACCCATTTACCCTGGCAAGCGCACCTGGCAGGACCCTGGCATTAGCCTTAGCCCCCCGCCTCTGAGCCCTGCCCTACAGCACCCTCATCGCCTCCCCGACACACACCCGGTTTCATCCAGACCAGGTACGGCTGCTGGTGTCAAACCGGAGGTAGTCCACCCGAAGCACGCCGCTGCCGACCTCGAACCTCACGTTGCTGATAAAGTTGAAGGTGGTGTGGAAGACGAGCTCAACTACTTAAATGAGGATCTGCTTAATGACTATTATGACAACGCAGGGCCCGACACTGAACCCGACATGCCCAACTTTGGCGCAATGTCTGACGACAACGTTTCCTCGCCGCATGCAGAGACGTTGATACCGTTCGAGAAGCCTAATCCTCCCATGCCGTCATCATCATCATCATCATCGGCGGGACCAAAACCTGCATATGCTCCCTACAAGCCGTCGGGAAGTATGCATTCTTCTCCTGAAAGGCACGGTCCTCCAAACGGCATTCCGGGTCATTTGATGCATGAACGATCTCAATCCCCAGCATACGGCCACCAGGGCTACGGCGGTCATCCAGGCAATGGATACTATGGAAGACCAGATGCTCGAGCCATGACTCCGGTCCAACGCGGCGGCTACGGTGGTGGTGGTAGAGGAGGATATCCTCCGCAACCTCCGCACCAGAAATACCGTCAATATGGACCTCCTCCGCATGAGAATGGTGGTGGAAGAGGCCCATACGACGGTAGACAGGCGTATCCGCCTCAGGATATGGGCTATGGCGATGACCAGTACGGCGGCTACGGGGGACCGGGACCGGATAATCACCCGCACCACGCTCCTCCCGCTCCCTTCCGACCAGGCCTTGACCAGGGACCCAAACCTGCCCCCGTAAGGCAGTATACTAGCACTCCGCAGCCAGCACCTACATCACAGCCCGGACAAGGCGCTGCTGCATCCTACGGCGGAGATACGCGCCGCCAGTCACAGCCAATAACCCTTGGGGAGCTCCACGCAATCCAGCAAGCTGCACGAAGCAGCCCAGGAGACCATGCCAAGCAGCTTGTCCTGGTCAAGAAGCTCGTCGAAGCTTCAGTTCATCTGCTCGACGACAATGGCCGCGCAGACCCAAAGACCAAGGCCAAAAACCGCGAACGATACGTCATGGACGCCTACAAGACTGCCAAAAAGCTTGTTAGCGCGGGATACCCACCCGCAATGTTCTACATGGCCGACTGCTACGGCTCCGGCCAACTGGGGCTAGAAATCAACCCCAAGGAAGCCTTCAACCTGTACCAATCCGCCGCTAAGATGGGCCATGCCGAATCCGCCTACCGCGTCGCCGTGTGCTGCGAAATGGGCCAGGAAGGAGGTGGAGGAACTCGCCGTGACCCCATGAAGGCAGTCCAATGGTACCGACGTGCCGCAGCCCTAGGCGACCCTCCCGCAATGTACAAGATGGGCATGATCTTGCTCAAGGGCCTGTTGGGCCAGCCCAAGAACCCCCGCGAAGCGCTCTCGTGGCTCAAACGTGCTGCCGAGCGAGCAGACGAAGATAACCCGCACGCCCTGCACGAGCTGGCCCTGCTGTACGAAAACCCTCAGGGCATCGACTCCATCATCCGCGACGAGAACTATGCTCGCGAACTGCTCCATCAGGCAGGTGAATTGGGCTATAAATTCTCCCAGCACCGCCTGGGCGCAGCATACGAGTACGGGCTCGTCGGATGTCCCGTTGATCCGAGACAGAGTATATACTGGTACACGCAGGCGGCGGCGCAAGGCGAGCACCAGAGCGAACTCTCCCTTAGCGGCTGGTATTTGACTGGTGCCGAGGGGATATTGCAGCAGAGCGACACGGAGGCGTACCTGTGGGCTCGTAAAGCTGCCATGGCCGGCCTGGCAAAGGCGGAGTACGCGATGGGCTACTTCACTGAGGTCGGCATTGGTGTTCCCGCGAACCTGGACGATGCGAAGAGATGGTACTGGAAAGCATCATGTAAGTCCTCGCCCTTTCATACATATTTATTTCGTTGGGCCCTTGCAGAAGAAGAATGTACTGCTAACGTCGTACAGCGCAAAATTTCATGAAAGCCAGAGAACGACTGGAAGATCTTCGACGAGGCGGCGCAAGAATGCAAAAGACCCGCGTATCTAGATCGGCCGTCAACAAAAACGAAGGCGACTGCATTGTAATGTAATTCTTTTTCTTTTTCTTTTTTCTTTCTTTCTTTCTTTTCTTTATGCTTGTTTCTCTTTTCTTTACGCCGCTCGAGATATCCCTTTGCATGCACGCATGCTTTGCACTGTTTCTCCTAGACTCGTCTTGCCTTGCATGCCTTGGATGAATTCCCTTGACTTGAGCATCTCGCAATGTCTTGTTTTTTCTTAACTACCTCGCATGCCCGTCTGCTCGTCTTAATGTTGATTCCACCCACCACCCCCTGGTGGGGATTAATCCTTTCAATCTTCCTTCCTTTCCTTGCACATAACACCTTATACACTTTTGCGTTTTTCCGCGTTTCTGTTTTTGCTGTCTTTGCTTTGCTTTCATGACTCTTGGTATAAACGTGATGATTGTCGTGTTGTTTATTCATATCCATACCCTCTTTTTGGTCGTTTGGTTTCCCTCTGCGAGCGCTGCCTAGATGAAGTTAAATAGCTTTGAGCAAGGGGTTTGGATAGGAAAGTAAATTAATGCCATTAATATTTCCGATATTCGCAGTCAACATTTTTTCGACGAGTCTCATGCCAGTTTGATCCTCTCTTCTATTTGTGTCTGGCGTTAAATGCCACGTAATCGAGTATCTTGGTAAATATATCGGAATACTGTATTATTCCATATCTATCCCTCACGCTGGTATAGGTACATTGGTTCAAGAAAGAGAAAAACAGTTTCGGTTCGTAAGAGAATAGTGTACAATCACGACTGTTGCGGCAGACCATCCTTCACAAGGACAGTCACTTTTTGCTCTATTTCCTTATCGCTCAAACCTATTGGACGGTTAGTTCAACCCACCCTCCATGCAGAGTCGGAGTGTATCAACATACCCAAGAGAGTCTCTTGCTTCTCCTTTCCGAATTCTAACCGCTATTAGCTTCCTATCACATACCATTCCAGGCATAAGACGTACCGTATCTGGCAAATACACGTGGCTCGACATCGAGGGCCTCCCGTATCAATATCGGTACAGATGGGTTGTTCTTCTTCATGGTGGGGTATGCCCGTTTAAGGAACGCTCTGGGAACACATATACCTGTCAGCAGACTGGTCTTCCATTGCCGAATCCCTTCAATGACCGTGAACACAAGGAATTTCTTACCTGGTGGCATCGCCGTGTGCGGAGGAGTGGCAGAACAGGAATCGGAGTTCCTTGAGCCCGGTGTTGAAGGCGTATCGCGAGGCCATGGTGGCAGCTATACAGACAGTCCCTCCGCTCGTTCGCAAGGGCCCGGTTCGTCGCAAAGAGAGTGTGTCGAAGCCTCAATTGAGCGTATCAGCTTGCCGTCGCCGTCGTTTTGCTGCTTCGTTTTCGATGTTTGACGTCCAAAAGTCCAGGCTTATGTAAGTCTACACGTGATTTTGCTTATTCAGTTCTTACATCATCAAATAGCCTGCGGAAACCGGAGGGAGAAAGAAAGATCGCGGAGTTGTTGAGCTGCAAGAAAGACGACGAGGAAGACGAAGAAGACGACGACGACGACGAAGAAGAACGACGGCGAGGACTTGGACTTGGACCTGGACTTTGGGGCCTGGCCTTTTCTTTCTTTCCTTTCGGCTGTGTATTATATCTTGTTTCTCTAGGATCAAAAGGCCGTTTGTCTCTCGCTTCTCTCCGTCTAGTCGATACACTACAAACTACCGCCAACATGTCGTCGAAGATCGGGATGCGTCTCTTCCAGAACTCCAGGGCTGCCTTTCAGAATGCCACTGCTCGCTTCAGGGCGCAGGCTCTCCGGGCCCGACGATTCCAGAGCACCGACGCCGGTGCGGCCCAGCAGAGCTTCCTGCAGCGGTCATGGAACAGCCCCATTGGCATCAAGACCGTCCATTTCTGGTAAGCTATGTCATTGAATGCAAGATATGCATATTCACACATATGGTCCAATTCGCTAATTGACGTTGTTTTTCTCTATAGGGCTCCTGTTATGAAGGTTCGTTCGTTGAATAGTCGCATTGCTTAAGCCCGAACATGATATATACAATACCGATAACAAACGGCTGCAGTCTTGATGCTAACCAGTGGATCCCTTTGCAGTGGATTCTCGTTCTAGCTGGTCTCTCTGACATGGCCCGGCCTGCCGAGAAGCTCTCCCTGACTCAAAACGCTGCCCTAATGGCAACCGGAGCAATCTGGACCAGATGGTGTCTTATCATCAAGCCCAGAAACGTCCTGTAAGTGTTTGCCTTTAAGCCTCGTGTTGTTAAGGTAAATTGCTAATATGTTGAAATGCAGCCTTGCTACCGTCAACTTCTTCGTTGGCTGCGTTGGTTTCACACAAGTTACCCGTATCTTCCTGTACAGACGGTCCCAGGACGGCTCGGCTAAGGAGGCTGTCAAGGACCTGGCCCACGAAGCCACAGACTCTGCCAAAGCCGCTGTTCACAAGGCAGAGGAAGCTGTGAAAAAGCACTAGATGCATTAGATGGGGCTTACTGGATGGCTACCAACTAGACTTGACATTCTTTTGCAACTTCGGCAATATTGTACACAGAACTCATATTGCGATGCATCCCTGTGTGTCTTCTTTGTTCTCTTCTTTCATTGGGTGCATATATTATGTCATACAGCTTCTCTTTCTTTATACACAGGATTGTTCTCCATAGTTGGCATTTGATGTTGGACTTATTATGTACGCTGAATATATAAACCGTTTAATTCTTTTGAAGTCAGTTATCTTGATTTTGGCGTATATAGAGGGGAGCCCATGGCTGCAGCGGCATTTCATCTAAGAGGTATAAACATGGAGGGCATCAAATAGTAAACAAGGGGTAAAAAGGATGTGTACAGGCAAAGGGGTAGAAGGGTGAAGGTGAGGGCCAAACAGGCATATATAAGAAACCAAATATATCAGCAAGAAGATATCACAAGAAGAAGAAGATCACAACGCCAGCCCCAAAGACCAAGATTAGTACAGATAAACCGCCAACAAAACATGACATGCATCAAGCAAAACAAAAATAAAGGGAGATATCCGCCGGGTTTCATAATCTTCTCTTCATGACTTCATCAGTGTTTATGTTTCATTCCCGAGGTCAGCACTGGAGACGCGAGCACCCGCTCCCAGTCATGCAACATCTCGGTATTGACAGTCGACAGCCTGACCTCAGTTCCGGCTCTGGCAATCATCTCGTCCTCGTACGCTGATATCGAGGTAGCCTGCGATGAGAGGCCGGATACCGCGTCCGTGACGGCATTTACAAGCTTCGCAGCGTCAGTGACGGAGTGGTTGAGCCCCTGGCCGCGCTGATATGTCATGGCATGAGCAGCATCGCCAGCGAGAGTCACTCTGCCTCCATGGTTGTTCCAGTAATGACCATCTGAGCCTGGGTCGAAGTCAGTCAGACCCATGTACCACACCTGGTGGTCGTCGGGTATCCATTCAAACGCGCTCTTCCAGGGGTCGCAGAAGTCTTTGGCGAAGGACTTGACCTGGTCGAGACGCTGCTTGTTGGACCAGGAGGAGGTCCGGTCTTGTTCTTCCAGGCTGTATTTCCACGAGATATAGAAGAAGAACGTCCATGTCTCGGGCCTGTCTGGGTCCTCGGCGTCGTGCATGCCGAAGAACGAGAAATACCCGGAGGGATGGATGCCGGCGATATAGAGAGGATGAAAGCTGCGGAGATACAGGGCCTGCTCGGCTGTGAATCTGGCATGCACAAAAGTTGCTGCGTACGGCAGACGCCGTATGGCGCCTCTTTTCTTGCCGAGCAGGAGCTGGCGGGCGGTTGAACGGGCCCCGTCCGCAGCAATGACGAACTGGCCGGTGGAAGAGGTGCCGTCTTCAAAGTGAACCGTGGCCGTCCGGCCATCCCTCGACATCGTTATGTCCTTGAGAGCCTTGTTGTACTGGATATCCAGGTCGTCGTCGAGCAAGGACCGCAGCTTGCTACGACGTAGGCGGTAGAACTTGGAGACATGCACTTCTGACATGAGCTCTCCGTTGCTGGAGTTGATGAATTTCAGCACGTCCTTTTCCGGTACCGGCTTGCTCGGGTCGACATGGACAGTCTCAATCTGGTCCCATAGTTCACAGCTGAGGACTCCCTGTAGGGCTACGGCGCCCCAATGGAGGCCCATATTCCAGTCCCTCGGTAATGCATTGAGGCTCTTGTGCTTCTCAAATATAGTGCATGCAATTCCGGCCTGCCATCAAGTTAACTAATGACACAATTCTAAACCCGTCCGGGGCTGAAAACGGCCTCTTCTCTCACCTTCTTGAATCCTTGAGCTAGTGCAAGTCCTGTGGTACCTAGATCCAAGGGAGCTATGTCAATAAAATTATGCGTCATGGAGGGGGACCATATTCAATATCCCAATAGTATGAGACACACAGGAAGGAGGCTCCATCCTTACCGGCTCCAATGATCAGAACAGTGGCGAAGGCCCCCGAGACAACGGGAAGATTCCTATCTTCCATAACGGACAAATACTCTCCCATCTCTGAGGCACATCAGACCGCCCTTGGGATGTTTTGTTTGACAGAACTAGATCATGGAACAGGAAGAAGAAGAAGATGAACCGAAGGGTTAAAAAAACGCCCAAAAACCAGAGGAACAGAATCCCAATCCCATGGCACCCTGAGTGGAGATATTCCCTTCCCAAGGGACTGCTTCCGTGTTACTTCCCGCCCATGACGAACGTGAGGCAACTCTAAGCAGAAGAAATCAAGAAGGGAGATTGGCAGCAAGAGAAGGGGTGTGGATACAGTTGGTCGTATTATTATTTTTCTTGCAAGCCATGCGCAAGAACGAGAACCCTAAGCCATGGGACCCCCCCTGAGGAAGCGAATAACAAAAGGCCATCATGCAAGATGCCAACCTGGTGAGCCTATGGCCAAGCAAGAAAAATAACACGCTGGCAGGCGAGTGAAGCGAGGGGCACCGCCAGAGTGTGGATATCATCCCATCTTCTTAAGACCTGCACTATGGCTTTGCTCTGATTCTTCAGGATCAACCCTTGAACTTGGGCCCTGTCCGGCCCAAGAAACCTTATACAGCCAGCAGACAGACTGTCTATCAGGAGCCTAGGTCCTGTTTGCAATGATCCGTATAGTCGGACGGCTCAGACATGGCAATATAGGACAGAGGTGCTGCTGCTGCTGGGGGGTGGAAAGGGGGCCACAGCAAGCAACAGCTGGCCTGCTGTGCAATCCTCCCTCGAAGGCAAAATGGGAGAGCGGAAGTCGGTGGTTCTTGATATCCTCCCTCTGTCTTCGCCTTCGTATCACCAAAACCGACAACCGCCATACTGGACCACATCTGCCCACCCCCCCTTCCAAACGGCAGCGATAGAGTTGACGGGGACAAGGATAACTCACCCAGGGCTGCAGAAGATGCATGAAAAGGAATATGCTGTGCCACTGGCCATGCTGATAGGCCTTCCCGCTGGCCTGTACGGGGGGTTTTGAGAGGCGATCAACACGAGCCTGGCTGGACAGCAAGCAAATATGGGGATGGAATAATGCTGCGTGATCAGTGGTTATCGGCCTCGGGGATACTTCAGGAATCTCCGATTTGGCCACCACTGGCCGCCAGGCGGATCGAGTCATACTAGTGCCTTTCACCGAGATATCCACGGCTTGCCCTAGTGTTAGGACCTGATGGTATCGACCGGGATGATGGCCTATTTTTTTTCTTGCATGGCTTGGTGGGTTTGGCTGGCTTTGGGCTAAGTAAACCCATATAGCGTTTTGATCTCTCGCATTTTCCCCTTCAACGACGGCCACCAAGCAAGCCATCTCGTTCGATGCTGAGAGGACGACGCTGAAGCCGACGACGCAGCAGCAGCACCAGCACCAGCACCAGCAGCCGCAGCCGCACAGCAAACAAGGATCGCCATCCGCTACTTTATCCTCCTCTTACATTCGAGGGCTAACCTCCATTGTTCTTTGCAAACCTTTTTTTTTATTTTTCTTTTCGTCTCTTCCGCCGTCTCCTCCGCGCTGGCTGGTGGTAGGGGGGAACAAACAAAAAACCAAGAAACGCCAGGCTTACGAGTGGCTCGCCTGGATCTTCCTCTGCCTTTCTTTGATACATAGACACCATCCTCTGTTACTGCTCCCGATGGTCGTCTGAAGCCAGCAGGACGACGCAGACGCAGCACGAAGAACCGCCTGTCGAGGGTGCCAGGATAAGGAGACGCAGCAGAGCGATGGATTCACAACATCACCAGCAGCCGCTTGGCGGCAGCAGACAGCCGCCGCAGGGCCAGCATCCCCAGCATCACCAACATCACCAACATCACCAGCAGCAGTATCATCATCAGCAGGGCTACTACTACCCGCCGCTGTATCAGCATCACCAGCAGCAGCCGCTGGAGGAGGAGGAAGAGGAAGAAGAAGAGGAGCAGCAGCAACAACAACAACAACAGGAGCAGCCGCAGGAGCAGCAACAGGAGCAACAGGCGCCGTCTGGGGACGATGGCCGACCGGCCTCGTCTGATGCGCCGTCGCCGCAAGCCGCGGACTCGAGCAGCGACGACGGGCTGGACGAGGCCTATGCCGACTCGACGGGCGAAGGGGAGATGATGGGCGACGATACCAAGACGCTGTCGACGTACATCACCAGATATCGCTATGAGAACGGCCGGCGGTACCACTCCTATCGCGATGGAGCCTACTGGGTAGGTCGCCTTGCCAATTTGTTTCTTCCCCGGTCGATGGTCGAGATATTAATCAGAGACGGTAGGGACCGAACGATGAGATTGCAAACGACCAGCAGGACCTCGCGCACCACATGTACCTCTTGACCCTGGACGGCAAGCTGCATCTTGCGCCCATCTCCAACCCCCAGGTAACCACCCTTCCAACCCTTCCAACACTTAGGAATGAACCAGGGCTTCTCTGCAGGCCGTCGCACTGCAGCATCAGCATCCCCATGCTAACCGTCCGTCTCGCCCCGAGCAGGAAATCTTAGACGTTGGCACTGGCACCGGAATATGGGCCATGTATGTCATCAATCCACATCTCATCGTCTATCTCTACGCTTAGATGTATGTTCCCCGCGAGTGGTGTGTACTGACAGCCCGCAGAGATATAGCCGACGAGTATCCGAGTGCAAAGGTCACTGGCGTCGACCTGTCGCCCATCCAGCCCAGCTTTCTGCCTCCCAACTGCACCTTTGAAGTAGATGATGTCACCCTCTGCCCCTGGACATACCCCCAGAATCACTTTGACTTCATACATGTCCGGGAGATGTTCGGCTGCATCCCGGACTGGGATGAGTTCTTTCAGCAGTGCTACCAGTGCCTCAAGCCCGGCGGATACATCGAGATGGTCGAGCACTCCGTCGAACCAACCTCGGACGACGGCTCCGTCGGGCCTTCGCACTTTTACACCCTATGGGGGAAGACCGTCGTCGAAGCCGGCGCCACCTTTGGCAAATCCTTTACCATATGGAAGGAGAGCAAGGAGCGCCTCAAAAGGGCTGGTTTCGTCGACGTCGTTGAGGTCGAATACAAGTGGCCCATGAATGGGTTAGTCCTACCTCTGCACCCTGTTTTAAATGTAATAATATACATACTAACAACCACGAATAGATGGAGTAAAGATCCTAAACTACGGGAACTTGGCCGTTGGAACCAAGTGCGACTACACGGTGGTGTGGAGGGATACATGCTCCGGCTCCTCACCACAGCTTTAAGATGGCCGTATGAAGAAGCACAGCTCTTCCTTGCCCAAATGCGTACCACTCTCCGGGACTATAAGACAAACGCATATCTACCGGGAACAATAGTATATGCCCGAAAGCCCACGGATGAGTCGTGATAACCACCCGCTCAGAAGCTCACCATTGCTTTCTTGCACCTCCCTACCCTTCTTCTCGCTCTCTCTCTCTCTCTCTCTCTCTCACCACCCCCTTCCCCTACCCCCCTGCCGACTATAGTTGTCGACATGGCATCCTAATATCTCATTCATATTTCAATTTCAAAAAGCATATTTTCATTTCACACTTGCTTGAAGCAATGGGAAACTCGCCTCTGGTTGATGCCAACTCCCCACCTTTTCCCCCTCCATACATTCAATACATATATAACTACTCCTTTACCTTGCCCCCGTTCAGAGAGCGGCCATCTTACTTTCTTTGCTTCCCCCACCCCCCCTTCCTTACTCCCTTTTCTTCTATGTTTGCTTCTCTTTTTATCATAGCGTATACACTTTCGCGCCGGACAGCAATCAGTCTGGACAGCAACCCAGGGACGGGGACGGAGGGTGTTGGTTCAGGGGCGGTTATCATCCTTGAATGCGTTCATTGTACATATCTCCAAGATATTTTCGATATACCCTTTTCCTTTTTCTCTCGTTTTGTTGCTTTGCGGTTCCCCCCCTGGTCCCTCCCTATTGACGTGATTTATATTACGGCTGCTTTTAGCCCGTTGATGTCTGCTATTATTACCTTACTCTTATCCAACGATAATGGAAATCAGTTACTTTTCCGACCGACCCCCCTGCTCACACTGCCTTGGTACGCATGCAACAACCCCGTATGCATGGCCGTTGAGATGCAAGTATTACGCCCAATCATCCCGTCCCAACAGCAGCCAGCCATGCACTATCAGGTCAGTACTTCTTGTACATGCGAATGCAAATGCGAATGCCATGTAGCCGAGGCCGACAACCCCCAAGGATGGAAATGCAGCCGTGGACGTCTTCCTATTTGCATGCTTTGCTCCGTCCGCCAGGCCCTGCCGGTACTTATATGCATGCACGCATTTCCTGTTTCTCATGTACGAATGTGCATGCACGTCTCACAATGTACGTGTGATGATGCATCTCGCCCGCCCGGGCCGGCCATCCATCCATCCATCCAGTCGCTAAATGTTGGATTCCGCAGGTCTTCTCGAACAGCGGCTTTGCCCTCTTGTGGCGTTGGCGCCGATGCATCTAGTTAACTATCTCGGTGGTTTAACGTAGGACACCTTTGCTGCAGGGATGCCGCCTCCTGAATCGCTCGCCGGCTATCTATCTCTAACCGCCAGCTCTTAGCTCCTGGGTCCGGCCGTTTTCCATGGCAGACCTGCGAATCTCGCTTGCAGTCGCATGTCCAACAGAAGAAGAGTAAGAGGCCTGTCCCCTGGAGCCAGCTGGTCGACTACTCATCCCGAACTAATACTGCTTGGAGTTATGTCCTACCCACGCCCTTCTGGTATATAATAACTATATATTGTATCATATTATATGCATGGGATCGACAGAGTCAGCGCTAGCTAGGTAGCAGCAGCCAGCAAAAGTGTTAGCTACTTTGCATTCTCTAGCTAGACACTGCCCATTATCAGTGCAGTTTTGAGTATACCCCTATTCTACTATTATCTGACGGGAAGGACCCCATATTATAAGTGTGAGGATGAGAGTCTTGGAAACAGCCTGGATCTAGATGCAACATGCCCTCAGCTCGCAGTACTTGAGCCGAATGTCGGTATAATTTCCTACATCCGCATAAACCACTCCTATCTACCATCCAGCCGACTTTTAGAAATCATCGGACAGCCAAGGACCCTTGAGGAGTTTACCTACTTTCCCTTCTTTGCCGTACTAAGACTATGACTTAACCCCATGTTAGAACTTGAAGTATAGCTCGAATTGAAAGCAGAATATATAGCAAGAAAGACTTTCTCCTCTCCTTTTTATACATATTATATTGTACCTAACCTAGGGAAATCCAGAGACAAGCACACCAACGATCACTGGCGAGGAAGGTAAGGCGTGCCCTACTGCCTGTACCATCACAGCTAGGGTTCGTAGATAGTACTTAGCTGGATGAGAGCCCCTGGCTGGATGAATAACGGCATAGATATATTAGTGAGTGCCATCCTCGCATCCAGCATATGCGCATGATGTCTCTCCAGCCTTAAGGGGTTAAGGGGTTAAGGGGGTGGTGAGGGCGGTGAGCGGCAGCAGAACCCGCGACGGCCAAACGCCTCTCCTTTTAAAACGAAGAAGAAAGCACACGCTGGATCTTCCTCATCCTTTCTCTTCGCTCCCACCAACAACAACAGCATCAGCAATGACAGAAGCAACAGCACTAGCAGCAGCAACAAGAAAAATGGCTGACAACAGCACCGGAGCGGATCCAGGGCGGCGTGGCCCGCGCTCATCTCCCTCAACTTTAAGGGGATCGCTCTACTTGGGGCCCCTGCGATAAGGGGCATCATGGCCACCTTTGGCTGTTGCTTTGGCCCGTGGGCCAGAAATCTGTCTGGGGCAATCGCCTCTGCCATGTAATTTATAACCCTCCCAAGGAAGCCTGATATGACACTGACATTCGCTTAGCTGTCATTGGACAGGCTGCCACTGCCACGTCTCCGAACTCCCGGGGGACCTTCTCCCCCTTCAAACACGCGCGCCGCCCCCATCTGCAGTCGCGGCCCCCGTTGCCGCCGCTTCCACTGGCGGGAGACGGAGGCAGATAAAGTAAGAGAGGAGGTGCGGAAGGACAAGGTTGCAACTAACGCAGAGAACAAGTGATGTAAGTAAAGTCAAACCAGCTCTATATTGGTCCAAAATATGGTGTACTAATAGTTGATACTTGATATTGTAGTGCCTTTTTTTCTTCTTTTCTTCTTCTTCCCGCTTTTATATATATATCCCCTAACATAATAATATAGAT
>NW_003315233.1:0-56511 GCF_000151505.1 Trichophyton verrucosum HKI 0517 | reverse complement strand
ACCTCTATCTGCCCCCATGGGTCGGGGTAGGGGCATTTTTGAGGGGTAGGGGCTCAAGCCTATCTATTATCTAGTTTAGCCCCTAAAATATAGAGTTTTATTAAATTTAATATTTACTATACTATATCTAGTAACCTCTATTAGAAGAATATTTATCTACCTTAAGTATTTTATTTAGTTTCTATTAATAGTTAGATCGTTAGCCTCTATAAATATAGAGGTTACTAGTCCCCTATTATTAATTTATCCTAGCTAAGCTATCTATTAGGAGCTTAAGTAGCTACTATCCCTAAAATAATATCTAAATCTAGGCCTAGTATACTAGTATAAGTATTTATCTTACTCTCTAATAGATAAATATATAGCTAAAGCTCTATTTTATAGTAAAGAACTTAAATACTTCTACTATATTAGTACCCCTATAATACTAATTAAAAGACTATATACTAAAGGTACTAAGTCTAAATTATTAACTACTACCCCCCTCTCCTCTACTTCTAATAACGATATAGTAATAGAATAAATTTTAAAGGAAACTACTCAAACCTCTATTAGTAAGAAAACTTATTTTAATTCTCTAAAATTAAGCTTAGACTTAATATTATAGGCCCCTAAGGTAATTCCTCCTTCAACTAAAAAGTTTAAAGATTAGGATATTTCCTCTATATAGTCTAAAAATATAATAATAGATTTAGATTTATTAGAAAACTCTTCTAGTTTGGACTTAGATAGTTTAGATAATTTTTTAGGAGATAGTAATAGTAATATTATAGCTACTACTTTAACTAATTTATATACTAATAAGTTACCTTATCTAAATAATAATATAAAAGGTAAAAGTAAGAGTTATACTATAAAGAGATCTAGATAAATAAACTAAATAATATAATTTAGAAATAAATATTTAGAGTAATAAAATTATCTACCTCTAGATAAAATCTATAGTAGAAATTAAATACTAAGAAAGAGTTTAATCATTAGATATCTAATATTAATTACTAGATATCCAATAAAGAGCTTTCTTAAAGTAAGAGAAGCCTATATATAAGGAAAGGAAGAGAAGTATTTAGGGAAAATACTTTTTAAATTAATATTAATATAAAGGACCTATACCTATAGAATATTATACTAATAGTAGTATAATTATATATTAATACCCCTAAGATCTATATTACTAATATATAACGCCCTATTATAGTAACTAAGTAGCTATAAAATACTTCCACTACTACTAGCTATAAAGTATTAATTTTATATTTATAACTATTAGGCCTAATAAAATAAAATTTTAAGCCTTTAATTATTTAATATTATAAGTATCTCTATATATAATTAAATATTTACTACTAGGTATTATTTACTAATTAGATAACTAATACCTAGCAGCGAGCGTAGCTCGCCGCTCAAACTTTCTTGTGTAACTATACTAGCTAGCTAACTAGTTAGTTAGCTGGCTCACCAGTCATCCCTGTCCTTAACGGGGCCCCTCGAGAGCCTCCACTGGAGGACATAACTGGCCACCACTAAGGACTTCTAGTGCTTTTCGTCATGAGCATGTTACTGCTAAGGTTGGGCCCGACTTTTCTCGTCTTCTAGAATAAAATTGAAGCTATCTAGACGGCGATGCCTGTCTTCAAACGGCGTACTCCGTCTCCGGATGCATGAGAATAATGAATATAAGAATTGAATGCCCCATATATAGCCCCAACGGCCACGTTAAAAGACGACGCTACGGAGTATCCCGTTCTCCTCCTCTGCATGTCTCTGCTGCTCAGCTTCGCCCTTGTTGCTCCCTCGGTTCTCGTCTTTCCACAGGGTACTCTTTCTCCTGGCTGCTTGGAGCAGAGTAAAATTAGTTAGGCATGCATCCCTCATCCCACTCGGGCGGATATATCGACCTCTATCAAATATATCCCTCCATCCACCATCCTTTTCCAGAGACAGCAAAGTAGCCAGCAAGTAAATACGGACAGTAGATAGTAGATAGTAAATAAAATAGAAGAAATACTCCGTACTATATATAAACAGCCTAGCGCTGCATGTCACGGGCGTCCTCTGATTGGCTCTGGCGCCAAACGTTAAATTCTGCCTTGTTTTTGCGCTGCGAAAAATCTTCGACTTTCTCGACTTCATCAGAACCTCGACAGATCAACGACCGCGTTCGAAGATCGACCTGGCATGTCCGTTTGTCGCCAGCTGGCCTCCAGACGCCCCCGCTAGGGAGACCATGACGGCTGGCCATGGCTGCCAATCCAGCAGCTGCTCGTGTTCGCGAGAACCAACGCCGTTCTCGCGCCCGCCGGAAGGAATACATCCAGGACCTCGAAGCCCGGCTCCAGCGATACGAACGCCATGGAGTCGACGTCACTATCGAAGTGCAGACCGCAGCCAGGAAGGTAGCGAGACAGAATGTCATGCTGAGATCGCTGCTGAACTCCTTTGGGGTCACGGACGCAAAGATAGACGAGTATCTCGCATACGCTGAAGAACACAACAACACCCCTAGCTCTGCCCCTGAGAAGCGGGTCCTTGCAGCTGCAGCTGCACCGGCAACAGGGCCTGCAACTGCACCAGAAACTTCACCAGTAACTTCACCAGCAACGTTACCCGCTACAACAGTGCCAGCGGTGGTTCCAGCAGCGGTGCCAGCAGCAACCGTGGGACAATCTTCGCCTGCACCCGTTCACGCAAGTCCTGCACCATCAAGGTGTTGCCGGCCGAAGCAGGAACCCCGGGAATGTCCAGCCCCAGTAGTGGCTGAAAGAGTACCCTCTGCAGCACCACAGGCCTGCTCCGCTGGTCCGGCTGACAGCACCAAGCCCCAAGTTGATGCCGCTAATAATAATAATCCATCATCGGGCTGTGTGTCCGCCCCCAGCTCATCTAAACAGTGGAGTGAAGACACCACTCCTTGCGAAGAGGCCGCAAGAATAATCGCGAGCATGCGAGGGGACTGCGATGAGCAATCTGTGCGTGCTGAATTGGGATGCGGACCAAACACAAGCTGCATGGTCAACAACATGACCATCTTTCAGGTGATGGATCAGGGATGATATCCCGACAAGTCCAAAATCATGGTCGTCGATAACGAGACCAACCCTGGAATGATAACAGTTTCCTTTCTTCCTTTTTTTTTAATATCTTGATCCGTCTATCCTTCTCGGCGAAGATCCCTGGACCGTTTACCTTTATAAACGACGAGAGAAACGAAAGAGCCTGGGAAAGAGCCTGAGCTTCCTGCTCAAAATCATGATTCATTATGGCAGTCTAATTTCGAATTGATTAACAATTACCCGCCTTTCGAATTAAATATTCTTTCATCTATTTCGATAGAAGGACACTCAGGCCTTGGAAATGAGAGATCCGGGAACTTGTTCATGCTTTGATGGCATATATCTTGAAGGAACCTATGACCTCGTCAATAGTCTGTGGAGTCTCCGTCGGAAAAGAAAAGAAAACAGGTTATATAACTTACCCGCCCATTCGTTAAAGTCAACATTTGCAACTTCAGCCGCCGACTCGGCTGAGACCACTCCACCACTGCAGCAGCCTGGCTTACTCTTCGTGCCACAGCCACTAGTAGCCTGGCCATCGTCTTTGGCGGTTGTATAAACGTTCAGGTCGGATTTAGTGTCGATGATAAGGACTTCTGTATGAATCGTGAGCACATATACATGGCCATTAGAGAATCCAAAGTCGTCCAACTACCCCCTTGGAACATACCGTCAAAACCAGCTTTGCGAAGGTACTTCTCGTAGTTCTGAACCTGACTGGCACCAGCAATGCAGCCAACATAGAGAGCCACGCTATTAAGGATTTCTGCTGGAAGTGGCTTTTTAGCAAGGATATCGCTGATGGCAACTCGACCACCTGGCTTGAGGAGCCGGAACATCTCGTTGAAAACAAGCTGCTTCTCTGACTCGGGGACAAGGTTCACCACGCAGTTGCTGATAATACAATTGGCAACGGAGTCAGGGAGGTTGATGGCCGTGATCTGCGAGTCGACAAAGGATACGTTCTCTGCCTTTGCGTTTTCCTTGTTCTTGTTGGCCCTCTCGAGCATGTCCTATCCCAAAACAAATGTCAGCACCTAGACGGCATGGTCTGAACAAACTACTGGACACAATGGTTATCCCCCATTACCTTGTTCATGTCTACCCCGATGACCTTGCCGGTAGAACCCACGGCCTTCGCAGCTAAGAATACATCGAATCCGGCGCCAGAGCCGAGATCAATCACACATTCGCCCTATTTACCGAGTTAGCGATATATTGCAAATCAATTAAACAAATCTCAGACCTCTTTCAAGTTTGCCAATGCCAGTGGGTTGCCGCAGCTCAGCCCAAGATTGGCGTTTGCCGGCGTGTTGGCCAGTTCTTCCTCGCTGTATCCAAAGGCCGCCGCCACCTTTCGGCTATAGGCGTTATCGTCACTAGTTCTAGCGGCTAAACCATAGTGCTTCTGAACATCGTTATAAACCCGCTGGTTCTCCATAATTGCCTGTCAAATAACCCGCAGAAGATGCCAATACAGTGGCTTCAGAGTGCAAAAATAGCGGATATTCACTCCCGCCCTTGTCTGTTTCCCCATTGTTTATATATCTAACGCCTCCGAGTAGCAGCCAAGGAGGGTATGTCACAACCATCTTCTGATTGGTAGGAGAGAAGCAAACAACTCATAACAGGGGCTTGGACCCTCCAACGGCTTTCATGTTTTCATATTTTACTTCTCATCCGAGCTACTAATACAATTAGAATGAATTATATGTAATATCCGTGTCTAGATTCAAGGCCCAAAAGCAAAAGAGCTGTACTCCCCCTCGTCTCGTATAAGTAACGTGCATAAATAAGTACATGTCCAGATTCCCCTCGGGAAGTGCGGTATGACCTCATCTTGGATTTGATGGCTACCTGGTCCTCCGTCGAGATTGCGCCAGTAGTTAAATAATAATAAGCAGGATATGTTCCCAAAACAAAAAGGATTGTCGTCGGGATAGACTGACGGAGAAGTCTGAGCGAAAATAACTATCGTCTCCCTACAAGTTTTTGGCGTTCAGACTGGGCATCTGCCGCCCGCTGCGTCAATAGTTACCGTTCGTCTCAGGTGTCGCTTGTTGGCTTGGTTCAAGTGGAGCTTGAGTGATTATCCGGCCGAGTCTGATCCCGATACGGCGCGAAGCCACATTCAGCTTGAAGGTACACCTCCACCTCCCGTCTAGTGTGAGTGGAGGCTTAAGGCTGAAGTTGTAAGTATATGTCCAGATTCCTCGTCTGGGTGCGATGTCGTAGCACAAAGAGCATGCCTTGACAGAACTAGGACGGGATCTCCTGTTTCATGGTCTTAGAAAACCCCCAGTCTACTGCGTTTTTAAAGATAAGGATCTCAGCCCGTCGGTAGCAGGAAGCTCCACTGGGCGCGACGATACGGTCCTATACCGAGCAGCAGGTCGAGATGGCAATTGAGTGGCATTCTGGTAGGTATCACCAGACCTGTCAGTAAATGATGAATAAGTGCCGCCACTAATGTCTCCGGGAAGTTCAGTAACATCTTGGTGATGGGCCAAAGCGGTGTCCGTCACCGTAGACTCGCCATGCTGTACAACATACGTTAGTATCACCACGGGAAGCAAGCGGGGTTGGGCTGTATACGTACAGTAAATGGAATTGGTATCCTGCGAATATAACCCACACTTTTGTTCACATCTGCCCAAGCGAGGACTATTGATTCGTCACCCTGGAGTACCATGAACGACATCGCGAAAAAGCTGCATCTTGCGGTAAGCTCCTTGGTAGTAGCAAGCCTTCGTGCTTCCATCACACTTGAGTTAAGGTTAGTCACAAGGTAGAGGTGGCCTTTGTCGTTTACCATGCCGAGCTGTTTTCCAGTTAAGGAGAAAGCGCCACATTGTACCCGTGTGCCGAGACGACGTCCATGTCCCGAGCCATCGGCTTTGATCTCGACCCGATGCCCAGTCTTGGGAGACAACAATAACGGTGTACCTGATTGTGTCCATGTTGTGATACACACCAAGTCATCTTCTCCACCTACGCCGGGCCTATACAGGACTGACGAAATTCCTCCATCTTCCGACTCATGTAGTGGAATAGGATAGTGGCAGTTGGAGAGCTCTTGGAAAGTGAACGTTGATGCTCGACGAAGGAAGGTTTGTATTACGCCTTTCGCATTTCTTGTGCTTGCTATGAGCGTCTCCCCATCTGGCGAAAATGAGAGAGTGTCGACAGGTGGACACTTCTCACATTCGCTAGGGGTATGGTATCGGTTATGAAGACGGAACTCCCTTTGGGGCTCAAACATGGTGGTTTTAAAGAATCGAACAGTGGCATTCTCAAATCCGACAGCAACGTGTGACTCTCTTGGGCAAATGGCAATGCTCTTACACCACTGAGATGAAGGCATTTGATATTCCAGGGGTGCAGCGGTGGGGAAAGAAAGATTGGTGATTCGAAGCTACGGAATAGTTATGAGCGTCTGCCAGATGATAGAAACAAAACAATAAAGGTAATAATAGCATGCACACACCGTGAGTTTTTGATCCTTGCTTCCAACGATATACGCTAGATATCTTTTCGTAACAGCAGCAAGGAGGCATGAGCCTTCGGTGGGAATGATCCTAGTCACGGCTGCAGGCGTCACACCAACATCCCATACTTGAATTGTCGAGGGCATCCAGAATAGGGCATTGGTGCTGTTCTGTGAAAGACTGACATTCATAAGTTTTGAAACCTTCCCTTTTCCTTGGGATTTTGCGGCACTAGTCAGATTCTTCAGGCAGATTTCCTCTGGTCGCTGGTTTTCCATTGATCCAGACGAATGGGAGCTTGCATCCCCTGAGGCTGTAGATCGGTGTTCTCTCTTCGGTTTAAACAACCTCGAAATTTTCCTCCCAGGCAATGACTTACTCGAGGTACCAAGGCGGGGAGGTGAAACACTATGCTGACTTGCCGTACGATGGATATCTGCTATCTTAACCGGTTGCTTGCGATGGGTCTCAGAACCATTATGGGCGGAATGGTCGGATGTATTGGTAAGATGTTGTCTAGAAATCTCAGCGTCAGGGCTAACCACTTCCGTTATTGACCCTAATGAATGTTCTTGATTATGAATATCTTCAAAAGCGTGCCTTGTATCGGGTGACACTGGTGATATGCTAGTAGCGGTGGTAGGAGATCTCCCTATAGTGATCGGGCTAGGGTTTGGGTTAGGACTCTGCGGAGGCCTAAGAGATGATGATGGATCGGAGAGTATCTATATGCATACTATCAGTTTTACCGGAATCAAAACGTAAGGTATATTTGTTGACGTCACGAACTTTGGGTGGAAAGAGTTGATATGGAGGGGAGAAGTGCCGTAGCTCGCTGGGAGGATCGGCATTGTATTCAACATCATTTAGTAGCTCCCATGTTTCTCTGATGAGGGGTATCTCGCGCGCAAGAGTTACTACTTGTTTGCATTGAACACATTTCGTGTTTGAGGGTAGGCCAATCTCAGACCCTTCGGTCGGTTTCTGCGGGTAATGTTAATGCCTGTATTATCTCACCAGAGAGAGTTGCACGGAAGAAACGCACCGGAAATTCAAGTTGCTCTAGAACCCGTAATTGAGTATTTCCAGCAAGGTGGCAGGACTTGCAATTTAGCGCATATACTCGGGGCACTCGAGGTACCATGTCCTCGGAAGTCTCATTTGGGTCATCAAGAAGAGTTATGCGTCTGTTCACCTCTGCAATTGCATGCATCAAAGGTCCGTCGCTTGATCGATGTATGATTTGTCTGTTTGAAAGCGATGAACAGAATGACTTGATGGCCTCTACGCCATTGACGTCACCAAGAAGCCCTGATAAATTTCGGAATCCATTGATTGGGGGTGTATCTGGCAAAATAGTTCGGAATGCTTCGCTAAACATGGACAGCAATTCTAGTTTTGGGTAATTGTTGGGCATGTATATTTTATCCAGACTGGATAGAATTGCATCTCTAGTTTTGGCACATGAGGCTGGGAGGTCAAAGTCTTCAGTCTCCTCCGAAACTGCATACTGAATCGAGGCGCCAACAACGAACTGAGTGATATCTCTCAGAGCCAAAAACTGTGTCAGCCAATTGTTAAAGGGGCCTTCCTGCTCAGCAATAGTAGAGACATATCGCTCCGACAAGCAGTCATGTAATGGGTACTTCGTTATACGGTCAGCAACCTAGCTTTAACAATGTAGGAAGGATAAAAATAAAAGGAGTAAGATAACGAGATATATGGAAGGGAGGAGCATACCAAATCCAGGGCCAAGTTGGGCATCTCCTTCATCAGCTTTGTGGGCAGCGGGAGCGATGTAGGATCCATACGTAACGCATTAGCCATGTCTCGGCAGATAAGTAGGAGACATGGTCTTGGGCCTGGGTAACGGTCGTGTAGTTTATCAAGGAGCCGATGGATTCGAGCAAACCGGTGCTTCTGATCCTTTATATCTGGAAGGCTCTTGGGATGAAATGATAGTACACGTAACGCTGTAGAGACAAGGTCGGCCAGCTGCACATCCAGCTGCTGGTGGACATTGAACAGATTCTCGTGTCCCTCGAGAACAACCTGCAATACGAATTCTATGGACCGCGATATGGTCTCCCAATTCGCCAGGAACCCCACATATTCTTCAACCTGCTCCTTGTCCGAAGGAAGCGATAGGCGCTGGATATAGAGGACAGCGTTGAGTTGCGATAGCAGAGTACTGACAAGTTGTTGGAACTTCTCACGGTTGCTATCAGCGTATATTCGATCCAGCGAGAACCTGCCCAGGAGCTCCAAAATTATATCATCGGCATCGCTTCGAAGGCTGAGGAGTCGGAAGACGTTCGCAAGATGGAGGAACTGGGTAGATGCAGTTGCAAGAGCCATGGCATCGGCCCCGGTTGGGGGTTCGGTCGTACGCCCGTTGCGGGCTCGATTGACGGAGAGTATTCAGATTCCCGTATCCTCGAAAAAGTGTATGAACCGCTCCCCGTTCTCCTCCTGGTATCCGTCCTTCTCCTCTACTCCCACTTTTCTGCTAAGCAGTATTCTGGTTTTGCAGACCGGCTTCCTTTCGAAAGGGCTTCAGTTCTAAGGTCTTGACTCCAGTTATACGGCGCGTTCGACACTCTGGAACCAACGTGTATGCAGGTCCGATCCCCTAGCCAGGCATGAAACGGATGATCGACTTCAGCGACAAGATAGCTCGGTGATGCCTTTCGTACGATGGATTGCAAGGCATTTCATAGCGGGAAGCTCAACCTGTTAGCGAAACCAGGAGGTCTGAATAGCTCCAGGCTAGTCTCAGTAGACCATCGGAAAAGAGATAGCCAGGTCCAGCACGACCACAGGTAGACAGATGGCTATTTCGTCGGTAACGATAACAGGCGGACGACAGCAATGGCGACGATGGAGAATAACCAGATATCGAATTTCAAACGGGCCAGCGAATTAACGATCCCTCTGCATCAAGTGGGACATACAAGAGTTTTAACTCAGGCGGCTGCCCAGCCACGATCCAGAAGCGCAGCCGTGCTTATATTTTTTTTGTCAGTCAGTCAGGCAGTGATGTATATCTGGAGCGGCCAGTGTAGTACTCCGTATGTATCAGTTAATAATAATACTTCTGTTCGGCTCAGCCCCTGGTCCAACTGTCTGTTTCTGCTGATATGCGTCTATCTGCTTTTCTGAGGCGATGTTTGTCTCTGCCTGCTGCTTGGACGTCATTCAGCTCCGTCGTTACATGAAATGTATATGCTCATGTGGCTGTCCGCGGCCGGGAGTCGGGTTGTTTTGGGAGATTAGGAATATCGCTACTTGTACTCCGTAGTACCTCCCGTACTTTAGAGTGCTTGTATGGAGTAGATGGCTAACTAATCTGTCCCCTCTCCCCGTAGACAACTGGAGCAGATACTCCGTAAGTACTCCGCAACTGGCGAGAAGGGCTCACTTCTCCATACAAAAAGAGTTAGCTGCCCTTTTGTAGATTCTATCCACGGCGGTTGGCCAGCGGGCCGAATAACAATGGGGAAGAATTCGAACAGCTGCGGCTTTGTTCTGTGGGAAGAACATCCAATCAATGGGCGGTTGGAAATACGATAAACTCCCGGAATGGCTGTTGTCGTTGTAATTTTTGTTTTCTCCTTTTAATTTCCTCTGGTAGGGCGGAAGGCTGAGAGTATGGGGAGATAAGTACTGTAAATTGATGTGCCAGGAAAAGTCACTTAGTGCGGTTACTATGACACAGGATCTGCTCTGGTGGGCTCGAAGAGGGTTGGTTGGACTTGAACTCCCCCGGCCGTTATCTCGTCTTCTTCTGGTCAGCTTCTTTCTCTTCCTCTGCGGCTTCGGGAGGCGTTTTTTCCCGATATAAACGACGCAAGCAAGTGCTCGGCAGACCAACCCGCTCATTTGTCAGGCTTCCTCGATTGCAGAGAAAAGAAAAAATACACTCCGTGCATGTTTCATTCCCAACTGTTCGTTGAAGTGGATGATTTCTCTTTTTCTTCTTCGTCCTTCCTTTCTGCCTGTAGAATGGCTGCTGCTGGGTCCCGTCTCCCCAGATCCTTGTGGCTGGGATCAGATCAAGGACACCACAAGCGAGGGACTGCTGGTTAAAAAGCGGAGCAGGCGGAGCCAAACACACCAGCAACGATAAGATTTGCTGCTCCATGAGCTAGTTTGCTGGTCCTCCCATTCGGTCGAATAAGAGCGCCTGGCTCAGCTGGGGGGTCACAAGAAAAGCCAAGTGGGAGAGGGAGCCTGTGTGGGCAACACTGGAGAAGACTGGTCTTGATGGGCGGCGTTTGAGCCTGGGCGACGGGGAGTCGATGACAGCATGATAGCTGGATGCCTATATCGTACTGCAAGGCAGCACACATCTTCAAGGAGGATGTGCGTTCTCCCCGAGTTCTACTTACGTACTGGCTTGCGTCTCTACACTTGGTACGCTTTGCGGTGGGAGGATCCGCTTGCGCAAGATGTGTCTGCGTCTCCCCAGGAGAATGGCTGGGGCCCTCCCAGCAAGGGTTTGCCTCTGCCATTTCATATGTAAGCTCAGTCCGGGGGTAGGAGTGCGAGAGGACAAATGGCAGCCAGCAAGGTGGGGGGCGGGTACGGAAGCTGGGCTGTAAATCCACATGAACAGACACTGGCTGTAGCCTGACTGCACCTGTGAGGTGCACAAAACTCCTTTTGCCCTTCGTTTCTTTTTCCGTGGTCTAGAGGCCTGCCGAGGGTGGGATTATCAATCAAATTTTGACGATAGAGACACGCTGCGGCAAAAGGCATAACGAACAAAAAGGAAAAGAAGAGCAGAAAGAAAGCCAAGGCTATCATCTTTTTTATCCTCCAGCGGCAGGAATGTAAGCGTGATTATCTCCTGAAGTTCCTGGGGAAACGATCAACTGCCACGGCCATCGCGAGGAAGGTCAGCGATCAGGGGGGCTTTCGCAACTATTTCCCCTTCCCCCTTTATGCATCGGCTTCCAGCGGTAATTTGGCATTTGCGCTGATGCCCAAGCTGGGGGTGTTCTCCGTTCGTCGTTTGGCCATGATCGGACAGAGGGTCAAATTTCTGGGGAAGAGTATCAGCGTCTCCTGTCTTCTTTATTATTATATCGACCTTGTGCTTCCTCTCTTCCATATTTTAGCTTGAGTGTTAGTTAGCGAGTTAGCTATCTCCACTGCCATGTCGCTCCAGCATGGACGAAAGAGGTGTTTGCAGAAACACGCCGAATAATGCGACGAAAGCGAGGGAATGTTCCCAGGAGGTGTGGAGAGCGGCCTCGTATATATACGTAGATCCTAGGATGTTATACTTTTCACTCCTGAATCCATTCATTTTTCGTGAACAAGCCCTCCAGCTGGTTGGCATCAGTGGTACGCCCCCAGGGATCGTACAGAAGGCTGCGTGAAGAAGTATACCTCATCGCAACAACTTCTCAAGGGTGAGACAAATAGGAATCTTTGAGTAACAAAATTGTACCTCTCTCAGGACCGCCCGTTTCCCAATCTTATGCTGGATTTATCCGTTAGTTATTCCCGTCTTAAATCCTTCATCCATTGTTTCCCACGTTTATCATATAACGTGGAATAATAAGTTCGGTTTCCAAGACAAGCGCAGCGATAGATTATTAACACCATTTTCTTTTTGTCGACGGGAGAAAAATGATATATAATATGTCCTATCCTTGCCGAGGGCCTTGCTTCGGTGTTTTGCTTCTCGAAGCAAAATGACCACACGACGACGTTTGATTTCTTTTGCGGGTTTGGCTCACACACTCACATCATTGCAGTCCGCGCCCATGCTGTCTGTTTTATCTGGACGGCCCATCAGAGTATTTACGAAGATCATCGCTCCGATGATATTCATGGTTCGCCGAGATATGGGATTTCCCCTTCATTCAAAAAGATTGAGGCTGAGCGGGAGGCGGGCCATCGAACAGCCCGTGGAAGCCAGACAAAAAGGAACAATGACTTCATCTCTTCGACGGTCTGGTTGGTGATGTCTTTCGAGGTTAGCAAACGTGCATTGATACAATCGTCCACAGTTGGCCACGTCTTTATACCACACCGCATACAAGAGGCTCCAGCTCCCTTCACCCCCCCCCCCCCCTTCCCCCCCGGATCAGACGAGAAGCCGTACTCCGTACGGAGTAGTTCTCCATGGTCACGAAACCTCTTGTACGCTCTGACGCATCACGAGCGAGGCGAGGGAACAAACTTCGCTGGTATGTGTTGTAAAGCTGTAGATTGACTCCTGTAGCAGCCCTGCTAGTGGGTTTTAGTCCAGCATCGAGGCTTGATGGACAAGGACCAGCATTCATCTTCATCCACTTCCCGAGTAGTACCGCGCCACCATGGCCCGTTTCATGGTTTACGCTTTTCCCTTTTGCTTCTGGGGGCATGGCTCTTTTCTTTTTCAGAGACCAGGGAGTGATTCCCTGCAGTGCCCAAGTCCTGGTACCGCAGCATCTTAGTGTGTCTTGATACGAGAAGTGCAAGCCGATGATCAGCCTTCTTCCACCATTCACCCGAAGTTTATTCAGTAATTGCAGGCCGCGCTCTGAATCAGTGGCTTTTATTCTTCAAGCATCCCCGATTCCTTCATATTGCAACTTTGGGTAAACCGAGCCGTTGCCTGTTGATCTACCCGCGGGGTTGAAACTGCAATCAGGGCCAAATATTATTATTATTCCTGCGTTTAAGCGACAAGACAACCGACGGGATGCAAGAGATGTCGATATCAGCCGCTCTCCGAAGTTTCTGCTCTCATAACCTCTAAATTGGGCTTTGACGGCTTCTTTTTTACTCATTTTTGAACGTATATCCCTTCCCTGACACATAACACAGCCAAAGTCTCTTCGTTCGACTCTCAGGGAGGACATCCTCAAATCCGGCCTCGACCTCCGCATTCTAAAGACGTCTTAGGCCTTGACTATATCGATTTCTGGTTGACCGAGAAGGGGCTGTTATCCGGGGCTGGAGGAGGATTGTATATGGACAAAAGCCCATCGAGACACGGCAGTATCGAGCACCATGGATCCTGCTGAGAAGCCCCCAAACTCGCTTCCAAGCTATCATGAATACCACACGGAGCCCACGATGATGAGTACAGACTATCCGCCCACAGAACGAACTATGGTGGAGGCGATGGTGGAGGAGCCGACTTTTGACACAGAGCAGCGCGCTCGTAAGGGATTCAGTGTCTGGTATATAAGAACCCGCTCTCTTGATCCATGACGAAGGTGGTAGCCATTGATATGACTTATGGCTGTCGTTGTTGTTGGTGATGATGATGATGTCGTTGTTTGCTGGACGTTGGACGTTGGGCATTGGACGTTGGCTGACATCAAGTTCTCTCTTTGTATAGGCGAGTGCTGGGCGAGAGACAGATCAACGTAAGTCTTCCGCCTCCTCTCCCCCATCCATCAAGATACCACAGGATATTTTCATTTTAGTTTCGTTTGATGGAGTAATGGAGGTTGCTAACATGCGTTATACTATAGATGATTGCGTTCTCAGGGTAGGCCAATCTACAATGTCCTGCTATAAACTGTTGACCCCTTACTGACATGCAACTTTGCTACCTATTAGAACAATAGGAAATGGTAAGTCGACTCTGTCAGACACGGCTTATATACCGTCATCTCGCTCTAACTCTGGTTACAGGTCTTTTCCTCGGGAGTGGAAGATCTCTAGCTGGTGCTGGCCCTGGAGGTGCCGTGCTTTGCTACCTACTGATGGCTACCGTTATATCATCTGTCATCTCATGCCTAGGCGAGATGACAGCTCTCATGCCTGTTAATGCCCCGGTCATGGAGTTTCCCCGGCGTTTCGTTGATCGAGGTGTTGGATTTGCCGTCGGCTGGGTGTACTGGTTAGACTCCCTTTATAACTATTCCTTAATCCTAACCCTCTCTTGAAAACAAGTTGCTGATATATATTGGCTCACAGGTTTGCCTACGCGGTGCTTGCAGCAGATCAACTTGTTGCAGTGACTAATTCTGTCAGATTCCGATACGATGACGGGAAGACTTTCTTACACTGGGAAACTGGTGAAAACGTACACCCTGCAGTGTGGACATCACTGTTTTTATTCCTCGTTACGATGATAAACATGCTTCCTGTGAAGGTTTGGACAACCATGATATTCTATTTTACCATCGTCATTCCATTACTGACAGGTCTGATAGTATTATGGCGAGTTGGAGTATTTATTCGGTAGTATAAAACTCAGCTTCATCACAATGATCATCGTCATGATGGTTGTGCTGGATACTATGCAACGTTCGTCCAGTGACATACTTCCTTACTTATACCTCATCTTTCCTAACCTTCGGCTATAGCTCGATCAAACGCGTACTACAAAGACCCAGTTGGGACTAAATACTGGGACCAACCGTTTTCATTCATCTGTCGGGATTACAAAGTACGAGGAGAGGACAACACCGTCCAGATGGAAATCAAGGGAACCATGGGTTCGTTCCTGGGGATGTGGTGGGTTTTACTTCGACGACTCTGTTCAAAAATTTCATGATATCTAACCTCTAGTCAGGACAACTATCATTAACGTGATATTCTCATACGTGGGAATGGACATTGTCGCCGCTACAGCTGCAGAAAGCAAATCTCTTGCAGATTCTGAGAGTATGAAGATGGCGGCCAGAAAGATCAACCTCCGTGTCATAACGCTTTATACTCTCGCCATGCTTACTGCCTCCTTCCTGGTTCCACGAAACCATCCATTTTTGAACGGAAAGGCACAATCAGTCGGTAGCTCATCTGTCTTCCTTATCGCTGTCGTCGAAGCTGGTCTACCCGCCGTTGCCCACTTTTTCAACGCCATGTATGTTTTCTCGGCATTTACCTGCGCCATAAACTCGATGTACGTGGCGTCAAGAGTACTACATACGTTAGCCCTGCGAGAACAAACCGGCCCAAGATGGCTTACTCGAAGGCTACAAGAATGCCATTTGGGTGTGCCCCTGAGAACTGTTTTTGCAACAGCTGGTCTGATGATGATTGCATATATGGGGCCTACTGGCGGTCCTGGTCAGGTCAGTGATTCACTATGATTAAACTTCATTTTCCATTTGGTAAGTTTATGCTAATATAAACTATTCATACAGAGACTAGGTGAGCTTGCGACAAACTGCACGGTTTCATGTTTGATTGTATATACTGCAATCTGTGGGACGTATCTATGCTTTTATAGAACGTAAGTACTTCTGCTGTAACAATCTCGGGTACCCTCATTGGTCAAAACTATATACTAATTCGTGTATTTCCAGACTTGATGAAGCAAAAACCCTTGGGAACACTTCCCAGGCGCAGTCTGGTTGCTACGAACGAGACCACCCGCGCTACCCATACAAATCTCACGGCCAATGGCTTAAAGGAGCATATGGGCTATTTTCTTGCCTCATCCTTATTATCTTTAACGGAGTAGGGGCCTTCCTGGAGACTCCATTCAACGTCAGGCATTTCCTTGCCGCGTATATCGGGGTGCCCGTGTTTTTCCTTCTAGTTATCGGCTATAAATTCAAGAAACACGGATTCCACTTCTCGAGATGGGGCCCTGAACGCTCGAACGATCTTCAAAACACCGTCCAGGTCACAAGCAAGACCAGGAAGGGGCGTTTGGAATTCCCAGACGATGGTTTTACTGCAGAGAACGGAAAAACGTTCGTGAAATGGATATGGACATGGATGAAATGATCGATCGTCTCGTATATCTCAGGAGCGAGGCGATCGGGATGATACCAAATATTACAAATTCTTTCCGTTTTTTTTTTTTTTTTTTCATTACATGATTGACGTTTAACTTGAGCGGGAGTTTTGGGTACTACTGGGCCAATATACCATTCACATCGAAAAAGGGGGGGGTTGTATACTAATTGTTTATTTCGCCGCGGAGAATTTCGCAAATTTGCGATATATTGATGAGCATTACATGCAGAAATCAAGATGCATCATGCGTTTTGTACATAGTTCGCTTTGTCTATACCTTGATACCATATATAGCAATTAACCAAATCATAGGCCAATCGGTCGATATCTGACCCCGACCGGATTGATATATCTACCTGGAATGCACCTCCGTGTTCATCAGGCTGAACTGAATGCTTGTCATCTGCCAGTCATCCGTCGAGTCTCGTAAACGAGGAGCGGGTCGGATCTTCTGGCTTTTTCGTGCTTATGCATGAGGCTGATCTAAATATACACGATTCCCACGTTGTAGTGGATGCATATCGTGTTCATATCACGGTGAGTTATGCATATTGCCTGCAGCCCAATTCTCGGAGAAGCCATCGAGTATGCAAGACCTGGTCGTTTAGCGCTGCATATGCATGCACTATATGCAATATATTTGGAGGCAGTGTTGCATTTTATATTATTAAACTTGACTAGAAATCTATATTAAACTGAATAGGATGCAATGAAAAGACAATAATAACAGAGATATACAGGAATAGTATATAAGCGTTAAATATAATCAACAATACTAACAGGCGAAGGAAGTATAAAATTAGAAAAGCATTTATCAAGCAAGCGATAGATGACCGTGGCTCCAGATGCTCCAAGCGGAAGGGGAACGAGATTAAAGGAAATATAATAACGAGAGAAGGGGAATTGTGGGTATTAATGGAATGCGCAGAAACGAGCGCAGAGATATATATACTGCAAGAAAGCTCTTGTTCAATTACTGTATCATGGTTAGGCACTAGACTACGGCATATTGTGGGAAGGAGTACTTACTATATTTCAAGAGGAGAGATTTGGTCAAGTGTATAGAGCCAGTTACCTCCTTGTTCTTCGCGTTCAAGCCTATTAAATGGGCAAATTGTCAGTAAAGCGTAGTAAGCAACGCTTAAGTTGGAATAAGAATGTCAGCTTACCACTCATATGGCCAAAGAACCAGGTGGCCTTGCACTGAGCCAAGCAATTCGGCTGCTTCATGCATGTCCATAATATCATCTACCGCGTGGAACTCTTTTCTTGAACTACGGGTATTTGCCCTTCGCCTTCGTCGCTGTGACATGCCAATACTTGGGGCTGGGGCCTCGGACTGTGAAGACCTAGGTACCTCAACATTCTTTTCTGGCGCCACAGGAGTGTGGGAAGATTCCGCATTACGGCTGGAATTAGACGATCTTGCATCAGCGTTGTTGACGGAATAAGAATGAATATCAGCGTGTGGAACGGACTTATCGACGTGGAGTTGTTCCTGTTGTTGACGTTCGAGTTGTGCCTGATTGGCCTCTACCGCCCATTGGTGCAAGTTTGCATGCAATTCCTTATCCTTTTCGGAAGAATGATGGGTTCCAAATTTCTCCTTCACCTCCTCGAGAGCACTTCCAAGCTCGGTCCCCAACTTTCCGCCATTTGGCGAGCCGTTATTTGCTCCAGAAGGACCGTTACGGGGGAAAGACTGACTTCGGGCTGAGGCATTGCAATGATTTTGCATGTCAGCAAACCTTTCCGCATATGCCGTATATTCCTTGTAATCCTTCCACGTTTTAACTTCGCTATCTGGCATGCAGCGGAATACGCTCCGAAAGAGTTTGGTGTTGTTCTCTGCAATGGCTTGCCAAGTGTCCAGATAAAACGAGTCAAGGAGCGGATCTTTCATACAATCCTTGTCGAGAATTGGTCGTCTCGGTTCGTCCAAAAGGAAATGTGAGGTATTCTTCGGTTGTGTGGCGTCAAGAGAGAAAGGTTGTATATGATCGTCGGTGGCGTTGGCTGCAGCAGATCGATTTTGCACTGTCATTCGGGGGCTGGATGTTGAAACGCTCCTTGGGTGGGTCTCTGGCGTACCTGGGGCAGTTGGTTGTTTAGTATTGGCAATTGAACCTGCTACATCAGATGCGTTATCACATGGCATTGTGGATGGGGCCGTGTTATTCTTGACTGTGCCTGTAACCAAAACTTCGACGCTGTTCTTGAGGACAGTATCGCGACCTGTAGTGCCAACGATCTCCCCATTACGTTTCATCTGATCGACTCCATGACCTTCTAAGTCTTTCCGGTGGTCTTCGTTTCTTGTCACTCTCGCGTCTGCGGTAAGTTTCCTATTTGATTTGAGATTTGGATTGCCTGCCTGCTCCCAATCGACGTCATGATTGAAACTGTGCATTTCTTCAAATCGGGCCAGGAACTCCTCCTGGACTTTCTGCTTTCTCTCTAAATCATCTTTCTCAGCCTGATTTTCGCCATCAGTAGGGCCGTGTTCATGCTGGCTTGCAACATCAGGCAGGTGTCCAGGAGTCTTGTCTATATTCGTTGTTTCAAAGGCAGAGGTATATTCTTCAACAATCTCATCAACGTCGAAGCCAAGATGCTCCCTCATCAGACGCATTCGAAGGGTATGCGGGAACCGTCCAACCAGATACGGCTTCCCATTCATCCTAGACTCGAGGAGGTCAGTGTCTCGAACGACAGCAGCGCACTCCGAGTCTCTCGAGCCAAGCATAGAACGTTCATTAATGTTCGCAGATCCAATGATAGCAACCCGGTCATCAACAATCATGCACTTTGCATGTATGTATAATTGCTCTGTGACCAGGTTTTTCTTTGGGCCAATTCTTCCCCATGATCTTAAACTGAAGAACTGGATGTAATCCTCAGGCTCAATACCACGAGCACGCAGACGACCAAAGATTGAGGACTCTCCACGACAAATACTCCTATATTGGCATTGCATGATCAGTCTCACGCTAGTTCCGCCTTCAGTATCCACAGTGTTCTGGAAACCAGGCATAAGGGGTATCAGTATGACTGCACGCCATGCTTCTTCATTGTCGGCAGCGCGAATAATTCTCTCGACCAATGCATCACCAATATGGTTTTCTATTTTCTTTCCCTCAATTTCACAGCTGCTGATGAAAAATTGGTTTTCAATGTAGACGAAATGATCAGACTTTTCAATCATCTTGACGTAGGCATTCATGATGCTGCACTCAACAACATCGGGGGTGCCGGTGGACCACATGCTGCTTGAACGAACAATTTGGATCTCACACGTTCCGTCTAGGCCCAGAGCTTCAAGGTCGGCAGAGTTGAAATCCGGTGGAGGCAAAAGGAATGGAGTTGGCCGTGTAGGTTTACGTTGACGAAGAATGTAGTTCCATCTTTGAACAAAGTGACGGGTAAGATCTCTAGCGGGCTGCCCTACAACATGCATGGATATATCGTGCCATGCCATGCGTGGAACCACCTCACGGTCATACATCTCTTCGTAGGGCTTATCCAGGTCATAAAAATCAAGGACCCTTGGGTTTGAGTAATCTTTACCCGGCCATAGCTGACAATGATCCGCATCTTTGGGGGCATCGGTCATCTCAAAACCTGTAAGTTTATCATCTGTAATTAGATGTTGCGGGGTATCCCATCGACCAAAGCAAAGATCAATGCCACCAACGAATGCTAGAGTATGATCAACAATGCAAATCTTCTCGTGGTGAGCCCAGAAAAATGTGTTCTGCCTAAACTGGTTCGGAGAACGCTGCACAAAGACGTTGGGATGTAGATCCAGGAGCGAGAATTTGGAATACTCCGAGTCAATGGGAATAGCAGAGTTAATATTGCGGTACATTATAACAAGGATCTTCACACCCTCTTGTGCTTTTCGTTGAAGTAAACGGTCGAGGCGCCATTTCTGACTGATGGCAGCTGGGCGACGCATGTAGAGTTCAGGACTTAGCCACCAGTCGTGGATGTAGATGACATCCTTTGCCTGGGCAATTGCTCGTGAGACTACCCACATGTAATCCCTCCCATCAACGAGCCATTGTGCAAAGCAATTTGGTCGCACTGGTGCAAAACTGTCAAACCGGTTAGGCTTAGCCCAAGGGGTAGTTTCAAGCACTAAACGAATAGAGTCTTCAAACTGACGAAGCTGGCGGTCATTCCTCGCAAGTAGCCTCATCCTGCGTTCAGAGTTTTGTATTTTCAGGGTATGATGTTGCGGGTGCTTTGCAGATTCCTTTAGCTCCTTTGGATTCTGATCCCTGAGGCGGACTTTCTGGGCCTGGATCTGGAAGTAGGGGTCAATAAGGAATACATCGTATATATGCATCTCCTCTGGAGAGTCAACGCAGACAATGTAACTGTGCCGAACCAAGAACCACTTCGGAGAGTGGCGGGACTTCACCATGGACGGGTTTAAGGCCTTTCTGAAATCAAGGCCCTTGGAAGACTGGATAACCAAGTATCCTTCTTTACCATGATAACTTCCTTCAGCTGCCAGACGGACACCAAGCGCAGAGAGCTCGAGAAATTTGCAGAGACGGTTGCTATCCGGTCGAAAAATCAGGAAGCGTATCATCTTTTGCAAGTATGATTCAAGTTTCTTTCTCTGTTTTTCAGGATAGGTCTCCCGTTTGCTCGCTGTGCCATTATCAACAGCCCTGTCCGAGTTGGCTGGGGCGTCGAGTCGTGAAGCCAAACTGGACCTTCGTCTGGTGAGGGCAATGGAGGACCTCCGTTTCTTCTTCCTTGATCGCTCATTTCCACTGGTTGCGTCCGCAGCAGTATCTTCTGCGGCTTCATCCTCCTCGTCTTCCATATCACTTTCAAGGCCACGGACACCTCGCATGTACGGAAAGGCGCTCTTTGGAAAGCGTGGCAACTGGTTTCCAGAGTCATGGCTTCGTAACTGGATATATCTCTGGGTACCGATCTGCAGCTTGTATTTCAAATGTAGGTTGGCGAAGTCCTTGAGTGTCCGATGAATAACCCACTTCATGCGGGTCATCCCGCTACCATACTCAAGCTCTATGCGGAAGACAAGATGACGGTCGCCAGAGGAGTGCGAATCGAATTCGCTGTCAGTGACATGGACTTTGAGCTGTTCAAGGAGGATAGGAATGCGCCGACTTCCGTGTTCATCTCGTTGGAACATACTAGCTAAGAGCAAAGCAGCGGGTACACCCGAGGTCAGCTCAGCAAGCAATTCGGCAGACTTGACATGGTCGACAGTGTTTTCCTGCTTCTTGCGCTGGCCGATCAGCTTGAAGCCAGCTTTAATCTGTTTCCATTTCTGGGCACTGAGGCTCGAGCCACGCTCAGCTTTATGTCTGCGCCAGGCTCCACTAATCCCGTCTGCATGCTCAGAAGTGCCACCGAATCCTGTGAACCGTCGTAGATTTGTCGGACGTCTCTCGTCTTGAGATGCATGTCCATCAGCCCGTTGTCCGGTAATGCTTCTTCCACGGGAACCCTGTAGCCAATTGCTTCTTCTCCGCCACATATTATCTCGATTCAGTCTATCTCTTCCCTCATCTTCAGAGACACCCTCTCGTGAACGATGAATCGGAGGGGTCAGTGGAGCATTGGCGGATTGAGGGTCATCATATGGATTGATCGAGTTTGCGACTGATAGGGCTGATTTTGGCGTTGATGGCGTAGTATGAGAGAGATCAAGTGGGGGTCTCTTTGTCTTGCGTTTCTTCTTCTTCACCTGTACACCAAATCCTGCTTCAGAGCTAGATTCGACATCCGCATCTGCATCACTTCCTCCGCCGGCATCCTCTGGTCGGGGAAATCGGAATTCTGTCAGATCAGAGAGTGGTCCTGCGCCGTCAGACATTGTTCTATCGTGAGTTGGCGCTACAGGAGAAGCTGGGCCTGCTGAGCGTGAGGTTGAAGGGGCGAGAGCTCGGAGCTTGGACATGAATTGAAAATGTCCACGTTTGGGTGCTGTATCTTCATCCGCTGCAGACTCTGAGGGTGGCCGGGAGTATGAGTGTCCTTGTCCAGATGCTTCGTTATCAACATCCCCACGGGTAAACTGTATACTTCTGCGAGCTATCGGTGTCGATGTTCCGGTTGCGGGTTGTGAACTAGGCTCAGCAAGTCCCTAAGGGTTTAAATATGAGCAATTATTAGCTTAAATATGTCACTGAAAGTAATCCAAGGGTATGCAAAGAAGAATAGCTGCACAGGGTTTCCCCGTCCTGAAACACTAACAGTATGAGCGTGCTCAGCCGTGGCCAAGGGTTCAGTGCCTCTGCTGCCTTTTCCATCAGTTATGTCTTTGGGGTTCAAGGTCTGTCCCTCACGGACTCCTTTCCTGCCGTCGTCGTCCATCTTCTGTGATAACTGGCGTCGTATATAACGACAGTCGGTGGGGAGTTTGCTTATACTGGTAAGGGGCGCTATTTAAAAAAAATCCGGGGTTGCGTGGTTCAAAAATGTGGGCGCGATTGCTTCTTAAGGAGCCCAGCAGGAGTGTATCCTGCAGCTCACTCCCCGCAACTGTGAAATATCACCGTCCGTCAGCACTTCATCTCTCCAAGACGCGAAATCGTCGTTGTAGTTTCTTGCAAGCTCGAGGTCCAAACCTACCGCTGTAGCATCTTGGAAGCCGTGCTGTATCCTCAAGAGCCTTTAACGATGCCTCTGACGGAGCACAAACAGCAGTGTATCAACTCCTTTCCCTCCTCATCTGCTTGTTTCTTCCAGATGTTGTTTCGTCTTCCGCCTCGTCTTCTGCCTCGTCCTCGTCGTCCGTCCTCCTTGAGCCCCTGGACTTGCCCTCTGCGCCCCCGGAGCCAATCAGGTGAGAGCATGGTGAAATGGATGAGTAAGTATGGAAAAATCACGTGAGGCATAACTTGGCACTGCTTCTACAGTTGACGGGTGCGTTCTGGGGACATATGTATTTCAATCTATCTAACTACTCACTACTAAATACACGAGAGATGGATCTTTCTATAGATGCTAATGCCATATCTCTCTGGAAACATCTCCGAACCGACTGCTGATCCAGCACGGAGTAGACTTTCACTAATATTTTCACTGATGCTGCTGACTAAGCACTAGCTTAGCGACGCTGCCTCGGCAAAAGTTAAAGATATAAAAAGCAAAATGCCGGAGACGACAAGCAGGAGATAGGATGAAACCGAGGGGCAGTTGAAGAGACGTACGGACAAGGTTCTTGCAGTGGCACAGAATAGGAGTCAAAAGGAGGATAGAGAGCTTTTTGGGGGGTTTTGTCTGTTAATTTAACTGCTAGAGAAAGCCGATATTCAATATGGCTAACCCAATGGTACCAAGCGACTCTACGCCGCCGCCCCAGATATCCAAGAAAGATATACCTGTCTCAGGGCTTATTTGCTCTGTCTATGGGCTTGAAGAGATACCCTCGCAGGCAACGGAGGTGTCCTGCCTGTACCTACTGCACCCACGCTCGAATACCCGCGAGTCAATGGAATGGGCAGCAATCGAAGCAGTCGCTGAGTGGAACAGACGCCTGGCAAATAAGCAGGTTGCTCCCGGCGAGCAAAATAAGGGCTTAGTAGCTGTATCCTTTGACCAGCGGAACCATGGCTCGAGAGAGGTGGACAAGCTGTGCAATGAGTCGTGGAGAGGTGGGAACCCCAACCATGCTCAAGATATGTTTGCTATATTCAGTGAGTTCGCCTACCTGTTGCATACCACCCAAGGGGAGGTGGAGGCACGATCGCGGCTAATTTGGCGTAGATGGAACCACGAGGGATGTGTCTACCCTGATTGACTATATGGGATGCTACCTCTTCCCAAAATCTGAGCGGAAGATAACCAACAACCTCGTGCTAGGTGCTTCTCTTGGTGGACATGCTGCATGGGGCTGTATCCTACATGAGCCTCGCATCACCAGTGCTACCATAATCGTTGGTTGTCCAGATTATATCAACCTCATGACTGACCGGGCAGAACGTTCAAAACTGGCTACTTGGACAAGCAGCAGCCCTCCAGGTTCTCACTTTCTTGGTTCTGAGTCTTTTCCTCAACCACTGGTAGATACTTTGAAAAACTGGGATCCCGCGAGCTTCTTTCTCAGTCACATAAGTGAATACCCACCCAAGGAGCCAAAACGCAGCGGGCCGATCCCCGATTTCACGGAAGAGGAGAAGAATATTCTTCGGCCAGTGGTGAAGCGATGTCTGGCAGGCAAAAGGATCTTGGTTCTCTCTGGGGGTGCTGACAAGCTGGTTCCTTATGCGCGTGGGGAACCATTCTTGACATGGTTGAAGAAGGCAATTGGGCCAGAAGGATGGTGTGCAGAGGGCAATATCTCCCTAGAGGATATCATCTTTGAGGGAGTGGGACACCAAGTCACACCTCCTATGAGAGATGAAGCCGTCAAGTTCATCGGTGATTGTCTAGCTGCAGGGCAAGATAGTTCTAGATCTGCCGTGGTTAGAACATCCAAGATGTAGACCCATCCTAGATATACATTTTACGATATGAATGACCAAACATGATATTTTTGAAATATAGGAAAAGAATTCTATTCCACCTATGTAGTATATGGGATAGAACCTAATTTCATACCTGCGAGAGACGGGGGAAGGATATCCACAACCCATCAAACCCAGACGTTAAACCGCCACAGTTTTTTGTTCGATCTTGGTCATTATAAATTGATGTTGCTTTCTTTTTAGTAGGATCATTTCCACTGCACTGCATCACGCCGTTCCGGATTCCCCTATCCCATGCTGTTGATGCAAAAAGAAAAAGAGCAAAAGTTACGCAACGGGCGATCGATCAGTGAGGTCTCTCCTCTCGCGCCAGAGAAAAAAAACACCGTTAAAACCCACAAGGGGCTCCATCTCCTCCATCCAACAGCAAGCGTACAGACAGATGTTGGCAGCGAATCATCGATCGTTTCAAACAGGGCATTTACGCAACCAACTCAACAACACCGCCGGCCTCCTTGATCTTTCTCTCAGCCTCCTTGCTGAAGTATCGTGCTCGTACAACCATTGGGATCTCTGGGAGGCGGCCCTTTCCGAGGACCTTGGAGTAGCCAAGTGGGAGGAGGTCGAGGACTGGGGCGGTGTCGGGCTTCTTGTTGCTGATGTAGGCATCACGGGTTTCGGAGGGGACGAGAGACCATAGCTACCACACAATTAGCATTGACTGTTTCTTCTCCTAGTATATTTCTCCATTCCAATATGCTTCTCCCCCCAGCGCATTGCATCTTTCCCGTTGGGACAATTGTAGGCCGTACCTTGTCGAGGTTGATGACTGGTCTCCAGAACTGGTTCTGCGTCTTGTGGAAGTATCGCATACCAACTTTACCGAAGTAACCGGGATGGTACTTGTCGAGGTTGGTTCTGTGGTGGTGCTGACCACCGGCCATACCACGACCTCCGGGGTGCTTGCGGTGCTTTCCTATGCGACCGTAACCAGCAGAGACATGGCCACGGCTATAAAAATTCATTCATCAATCAGCCCAAAACTGCTCAACGCTTCCTCTGGGCGCATCGAGCGCCTCACAGCGGCGGCACAGAGGGGAGGCACTCACTGCTTTCTCGTCTTCGTGAGTCTGGTAGGCATCTTGTCGGAGGCGCGCTGGTCGACAAGAGGTTGTGGTCGGTCGATGAGGAGGAAAAGATGGAAGCTCAACCGCTCGTTTCGCTTTCTTCGACTGCAAAAAGTTTCCCTTCTTGGCTGTGGTGTCGCTTAGGGTTAGCCCTAGTCACGTTATTATCAACTATTGATTAGTAATATATTAATAATATAGGCATGACTAAGCGGGAAAAAAGGAGCAACGAGCGAGGAGCACGATCTAGAAGTAGGATATTATGAACAAGACAAGAACTTGTATGTCTAATGGTTATGGACAATGGATGGTCTATGGCTTAGACTGGAAAAAGTGCTGGAGTTGGCCGGGGACATCGCCCTGGTGATTCTTGAGAAGACTGCCCCTGATCCAGCCAGGCAGCTTCCCCTGAATCCTCTCCGTCTGATACCTCCTGTCTATCATCAAAATAGCAGCATAGTCCCCCTTATGTCGGATGGCTCGTCCAATACACTGGTTCACCGTACGCATGCATGTGTTTTCATAGTATGCTCTACTTGCTGCCTTGCCACAAGCTCGTCGCGCATCCTCTGGCTGGCTGGAGTCGGCAAGTTCATATGCCTTCTTTTCAACATGCTGCAGCTTAGCCTGCCAGATAGCGTTGCGGGTGTTGGGGAACGGAAGGCCAACCACGATAACGCCACGGCCTAGGGCGTCCGAGAAGTTGATGCCCTCTGATAGTTTCCCTCCCATTACGGAGAGTAGGAGGCCGCCTTTCCCTGCGTCGACGGAAGCGGAGTATTGAGAGAGGAGAGAGTCAGTGTTGGTGTTAGCGTTGGCGCTGCCGTTCGTACTACCTGTCGACTGAGGCTCATGGAAGATGGGCTTAAGACGGGAGAGGCTATTGAGGAGTCCGGAGTTGGAGGACCATACTTTCAGCACGGTTGCTAAGTAGTCGTAGCTGGGGAAGAAGACCACGACGCCGTCAGGGATGACAGAACAGTATCTGGCTATTGTCCGGCCCAGGCTGATGATCTGTATCTAGTTGTTAGATAGAACCAGACTTGGGGGTTTAATGTAGAAAGACGTACCATCTTCTCAGACCTGCGCTGATCAAAAGTAAAGTTGAATTCTGTTCCATCCATTCCCCTGTCAACCGGGATAGCCATCAGATTATCCTTTGGTATGACATGGCCGTAAGTAAACGTCTTTATCTTCTCTCGCGGGACATACGAGAGCAAGTGATTGACATAGTCGTCCATCTATTTGGAAGTCAGGATCTATCGCTCAATGTTGAGTGACGGCAAGGGGTACGTACCGGCTCCATGGTTCCTCCAGCAAGTATAACTGCCCTTGCATCTTCGACAAGCTCCCTGAATCGACTAGTAGGATCAAGTAAGAGGTATTTCAACTGTACATCACCGCCAACTTTCTCGTAGAACAGGCGTCCTTCGTCCGAAGGGTCCATGAGCGGAAGGAGGAAGCTTTGCACATGGAATAACACAGGCATACCACCGTCTGCCTTCTTGCCACCCCCGTCACCACCATTGGCCTGCTGGGTGGCTGTATGTTCGATGTATCCATCTACCTTTCTAGCAAGCTTGCTTTCTCTCAGGTACACGCCTAGTTTGTGCGGATTGATCATATCCACACCTCCCTTCCCCTTTCCGCCACCAAGGACATCCTGCACCGTTAGCTCTGCATCCGGTCGGTCATTCTGCCCAACACCATCCAAGAATGAGACCATACATCCAACCAGCCTGATAAGCTGGGCAATGTATACTCGATTTCTGCCCTTTAGGCGAGACTTGAACCGTCTAGCGTACGTGGTAATCTGGGCCAGGGCAGTCCTAAGCTGTGATAGTGAGACGGTGACGGAGTGAATATTGACGATAGCATCGACGAGGTTATGTGCTTCGTCGATGACGATGACACTATTCTTGGCTGAGAGGTTGAGTGCTTCGCGGGCTGACTGTTGTAAGAGTAAGGGGTAGGGTAGTGTGATCACCTCTGTGGCAGAAGCTCTCATAGCCGTACGAGATGCGTAGTATGGACATATGCCCATCTTGGTGCCTAGGGGTGGTAGGTCTTCAATATCGTTAACTCGAGCGAGTAAGTGGTCCTGGAACTGAGAGGTCTTGAGCTCGTTGTCCTTGGTAGGGAGATAGGGGCACTTTTGCTCTGCAGCTACATTGGGGCGTTGTATCTCCAGACACCGTTCATTGATGGCCGTAGCAGAAGACAGAGACCGGACCGAAGGGTTGATGCAGAGGGTTTTCCTAGATGCGAGAGGAGTATGCTTTATCCATTCTCCTTCATCCTGCTGGTTTACTTGCTTCTCTTCCTTTAAGTTGTCGTCTAAGTCTGGGGGTATACTGGATATAGGCATGACCCGGCGCATCTCCTGCGCGAATTGGATCAGCTGTGAATGTGTTCGAGAGCAGTATATGATCTTGACGCTTTCATCGCCTTCCTCTAGCTCTATCCGCTGGGCAGGGCCTTTGAGCTTCTCAAGGAGGGCCAATGTATCTGATGATAGGGGGTTGCCATCATCCTGCGGCCGTCCAGCCTTTTCATCTCCGCTTTCATAGTCATCTAATTCAAAGTCTTCATCCTTGGTCTCTGGACGGACTTTCTCATTGACAACTCGCTAGTTAGTCATTTGGTGTCAGCAGTATGGCCCAGTTTCGTCAAAAACATATCAAGGGCGCCGTGTGAATGTATCAAATACCATCTTCTTGGTCAAGCGAGAAGCAAGCTCCAGCTTCTTCCTATGCCTCTCCTCTGCTTCCCTGACTCTGGCCAGACGTTCTTCCAGCTCCTTTCGGCGAGCAAGCATCTCCTGAGTCCTCTCACGTCGAGCGTGCTGCACCATCCAGTCCGGCTCCCCGTCGTCCCCATCTACCAAGTCAGCATATATACATCAACATGTACTTAGTAGCCATGACCTGGATATGACCAGTACATGACCAGTAGAGTAACAGTGACACACCGTCATCAGCCTTCTCGAGAAAGACGGAACGTTTATGGTCCCTCAGCCATGCCAGCGAGCCACATATCAGGCTCAGCGATTTGCCCTATCCGCGTCAGATGGACACTGGTATCACGCATCATCCTGTCAGGTACACAACAGACATACCGTCCCTACACCCCCATCAGCAATGAACAAACGGGCGTCAGAAGCTGCCCCGGGGTGCAGAATTCACCTGTAGGGCTCTCGAAGATGCCTACGCCGCCGTCCTCGATGCAGCCATAGAGCGCCTCCATGAACTGCGCCTGGATATCGTACGGCCTGTACGGATGGCGGAAGTCCCTTTCCATCTCGCTGCCGACGCCCGAGAGACGTCAAACGCTTCTTCCAACTGTTCCTGTCTGGCTTTAGGCCATCTGAGCCGTCCCCTTTGGCCGTTCTATGCCGTATATCGATGTGATCTTCGCCCTGGTCCCCGTCGGTCAGTCAGCTAGCTAGCTATGCGGCTACTTCAACAGCAACGGAGGGGGGGCGCCAGTCTCCATCTCAACGGCCGACTTGCCTCTGCTCTTTTACTCTTTTACTCCTTTTTGCTTCGTCTTCCCGTCTGCCCGTCGCTGCGAGCGTCGTCGTCAACTGACTAAAAATAACCTGCTGAGGCAGTGCTCGTCCTCGGCTGGCGGTCATTATTTGGTTGTTTTAACTAGTTGGTGGGATAACTAACTATTCCAACCATCTACATAAACTACAACCTCCCCGTCAACGTCAACGTCAACATCCAACGTCAGTCACTCTCGCAGCCCACCAACTATCGGCTACTAACCCTTCGGCCTCCTGCTCGTCGCCCTTATCCAGGACCCTCGCCTGTCACAAGCTGCTCGCGAGTGCTGCAGGCATCCAACTACGGAGCCCTGCAGAGAAGAAGACCCCTTACTGCGGCCTCCACTTTGCCCCATCTACCAACCTTTAACAACTCCTTAACTTAGCTACGCCGGCCAAACGCCTTCTAGCAAACTCCTTCTACAGCCTCCGTTGCCGACTCGCACTCCTTTGACCGTCTCCGTCAGCTCGTGGACACGACAGACAGCCAGCTGAACGTCCGCTCCCTTAAATGCGCCGTGCTCCAAGCCCGCCGTCCAGGGCCCCGGCCAGCACCCCCAGCGTCCGCATCCCAGTCCGAGCCAGCAGCGGCGGCGCCCTCGAACACGAGTAGCGCCCTTTTTCTCGCCCTTTCTTTTCTTCTTCTTCCTCCGTCTGCGTGTCTATCCTATCATCTCGCGCCCTCTGGGTTGGAAGCGTATTTAAATAGAAATACACACTACTATCCATGGCTGCTCCGTACGACTCGTCTCGCCCGCCGCGCTTGGGAGCGACTTTCTATCCAGGCGCCGTCGACGACTACCAGATGCCGGAAGTCATCTCGCCTGCTCCCCAGAGGTATTTATAGAGGGCCTTTTTTCTTTCGTTTCTTTTTCAGCTAGTTATCTATCACCTTGCATGGCTTATATATTATAATAACAACCAGCTGGCCCTTTTGTTCCTCTCGTTCGACCTGTCAGCCTTCCAGGAGCACTGCCCGCTAACAGTTGCCCATTTTAGGGTCATGCCCGAAGTCCCTGAGAACATGCAAGATAATCTCGCGCACTTCGAGCTCGACGCCTCGTCCTCCTCCTCCAACTTGCGCCCTCATCACCAGCAGCAGCAGCAGCATTATCCAAGTCGTGGCTCCTCGATGCATAACCAAGGAGCGCCGGGCTTCTCTGCGCCGGGCTCTCCATCCTATCCCCCGCAGCACCAGGCACCACCACCGCAGCAGCAGCAGCAGTACGGCGGTGGTAGTGGCGGCGGCTACGATGCTCCAAACTTCTCCCCTTTTCCGCCGCTCGTGAACCCGCCGCCAAATGTGCCCCCAACGGACGAGGAGCGCGAGGCCAACCTCGAACAGGGCCGTATGGCAGTCCTCGGTTCCAACGATGCGGAAATGCAGCTTGCCTGGGCGCAGGATGCCCTCTCCTATGTCGAGGTAGCCATGCAGAACGAACTGCGCAACCAGGTAGCCTACCCGCCGCGGCCGCAGACACCGCAGATCGAACACCAGCTCAAGACAGATGCCATTAATATCGTTTCTTTCCTGGCCGAACAGCTGCATCCGCGGGCCATGTTCATTCAGGGCATGTGGCTCGAGTTCGGCAAGTTTGGCTTCCGCGTCGACAAGAAGGAGGCTTTCCGGTGCTACTCCCGCGCCGCCGAGGGCGGCTATGCACGCGCTGAGTACCGCATGGGAATGCAATTTGAAAGTTCAAACGAGCCTCTCAAGGCTATCAAGCACTACGAGAATGGTGTCAGGCTGGGTGACTCTGCTTCATACTACGTATGTTTTACCCCTCTATCCCTATGTTGTCGTTACGATGTCCCATTTGACTGACAGAATTATAGCGTCTTGGTATGATGATATTGCTGGGACAGCATGGTCAACGACAAGACTACGTAGTCGGACTCGACCATATACGCTATGCTGCACAAACCTGCGACGAGAACGCTCCTCAGGGCGCCTACGTATGTGTTACCCCCCCCCCCCACCCACCGATCCCGATAACCTTGCACCTTCTAACTAACAATACCAGGTCTACGGAATGCTGCTAGCTCGAGAACTGCCTCAGGTCACTATTCCCGATGAATATCTCGCTCATGACCTTGTCAATGCCCGTATCAACATTGAAAAGGCTGCCTATCACGGCTTTGCTAAGGCACAAGTCAAGATGGGCTCCGCGTACGAACTTTGCCAGCTAGATTGTGACTTCAATCCGGCCCTGTCGATTCATTATAATGCCCTTGCTGCTCGACAGGGTGAGCCCGATGCTGAGATGGCTATCAGCAAATGGTTCCTGTGCGGTCACGAAGGCGTCTTCGAGAAGAACGACGAACTCGCCTTTACCTATGCCAAGAGAGCAGCTCAGTCGGGCCTGTCAACTGCCGAGTTTGCACTAGGCTACTTCTACGAGATTGGTATCTACGTTCCTGTAGATATCAAGGAAGCCCGAAGCTGGTACGCCAAGGCAGCTGCCAATGGAAACAAGGACGCTTCAGGACGAATTGAAAGCATCTCGCGCTCCAAAACACTCTCTCGCAAGGATCATGAAAAAGTGGCCATTCAGCGCATCAAAACACAGCGCACTCAGCAGCGCTTCTCCCAACAGTCTAATCATCTCCAGCAAGGTCAACCCGTCCAAGACACCCTTGAGATGCCCGATCCATCTCGCATGAGCCTCAATGACCCTTCCCGCCCCATGTCAGCGGCTCCATACCCTGACGGACCCCCCTCAGGACGCTATGGACCAGGTCGGCCAGGTCCAGGACCAAACTCACACTCTTACGGCCCAGGGCCGGGCGATCACCGTAGCTCTTCCGCTTTCGGTATCAATCCCAATCTCCGTGCACACTCAGTTGGACCACCAATGGGACCACATGGATATCCACCACATGGTCGTCCACCAATGGGTCCCGGTCCCGGTCCAGGAGGCCCCGGAGGTCCTGGTATGGGACCAGGTCCACCAAAGCTGGACATCGGCTTCTCTGCTCCTCCAGACCCGTCCGGTGCAGATAGAAGGAGGAAGCCGCAGCGTCCTCCTGGTGCACCGGGACCGGGTCCAGGGCCAGGACCAGGACCCGGCCCTGGTGGAAACCGTATGCCTTCCGCTCCTCCATCAGGAAGGCCACACGGCGGACCACCTAGTGGCCGACCTGGTACCGCAGCTGGTCCGGGTCCAGGGCCCGGGCCAGGACCAGGACCTGCGCCGCAACCACCAAAGCAATCTGCCACTGCACCTCCTGCGCCCGGTAAAGGCAAGGGCCCAAAGACGTTCGAGGAGATGGGTGTGCCGCAGGGCAAGTCGGAGAGTGATTGCGTAAGTAGACCTTACTACCTACACTATATGCTGATAGTCAACCATAATACTAACAAACTTGCTAGGTCGTTATGTGATGTCATTCCTTACCATTATCGGTCAAGGGCAAACGGGGAACAAAAAAAAGGGGTGGGGAGAATGGTGTTCTCTATTTCATATGCTGCATGTCGTTGCAAAAGTCGATTTGCCACGTTGTTTCTTCTTCCTCTTTCTTCTATCTTGGTAAAACTTATTGATTAATTCTGGAGATTCTGGAGCCCCCTTTTCGCTTACTTCTTTTTTCCCCCTCTTTTCACGTTATGCCCTTCGTGAAATTTATCTCTGTATGCATTACTTACATTATATAGCACTGTCTGCCTTCTGCATTACTTACATCTTCATCTTGCCTTACTTTTATCTCACATAGACTCTCGGGGCTCATTTCGAACGGTTACATATATCGGCCTTCTTCGCCTCTTATCTTGGGATCTCCGCCCTTCTTTTGCTTCTCTTGCTTTTGTCATATTTTCTACTCTGGCGTGTTTACCTTTGATCTACTGTTCAGCGTGTCTGTTGTCATTCATTCAACCCTTTCTTCTTCTCCCTTCCTTTATGATCCTACTTATTATGCATAGTTATCACGTTCTCGGCGGTCAACACGGCCAGGTATATAAAACAATACTATTTCCGTTCTTTCGTGATAACTGCCCGACCTGACTATCTACAACATATTATATACTCCCAATCCACCGTAGACAGTGAAATACATGATTTATCCCGTCTTCTATATAAATATTTATAACAAGCCTGGCCGTAAACGAATGCGGTCAGCAAATTCTGCCGCCTGTTGTCCCAAACTGGAAATTCTCAACGTCTTTTCCTCGACGTCTTTTTCAACTTCAACTTCAACTTCAACAACTTCAACAACTTCATCGGCATCGACATTGTCATCAACAACAACGGAAGAAGACTAAGAGAACGGCAGTGACCATAGAGATAGAACATTCACAGTCGACAGAAGGTAGATACGATGGCTCCCAAGAAGGAAAAGACGGAGAAAGGCGAGAAGAGCACCTCCAGTGAAGATGGTAGGTGTTTTCATCCGGTGTCAAGATGCAAAGCTATGAGTTCAGCCAAATTCTGATGGGATGACTGTACTTCTCCGGCTATTGATACAGGCTCGGCCATGATTCTGAAGTATCTCAGTAAGTGGATATATAATCTCTGTGCTATGGACACAAGAGTGCTAATTGTTGGCCAGAGCAGCAAAAGTATGAAGGACACCGAGCTATAGCTGACAATCGGATTATATGCTAACTGGCTTAATAGCCGGCCGTACTCGGTAGGTCAATCATTTTCCCCGGTTGAGCACAGAGATACTAAACCACGAGTAGGCAATTGATATAAGTGCAAATTTGCACAATAAGGTGACCAAAGGTATCTAGCATAAAACCGGAAAAGACAGACACGAACCATATACTAACAATAGGCATAGCATATACGGTCAAAGCTTTAAAGGCTCTGCATGAGCGGAAGCTGCTCGAGTGCAGGGTCTCAGGTATAAATAGAACTGGGTATCTTGTTGAAGGCCTGAGCTGAGTGTAACGTAGGGAAACAGATGGTTTACCATGCAGTTCAAGAGACTAGCAGCGAGGCAACGCCAGAAGAACTTGCAGCCATGGACGACAGGATCACATCTCTGAAGGAGCAACTCGAATCTGTCAAAGTACAAGAAAAGACTCTCAAAGCCGAGCTTGCCGTGCTAAACTCCCGTGTCTCAAGCACAGAGCTTCTCTCGCAAATCGGCCAGTTAGAGCTGAGGAAGGATACACTGAACGATCAACTTGCCCACCTCTGCAAGGAGACGGCTACAGACAGGATAGTAACAGAGGAAGAAAGCAACCGTGTCCAGAAGGACTGGGCAACGTGGAAGAAGCACGCTTCTCTCCGAAAATTGGCATGTCGAGAGCTATGGTTAAAATGCACAGAGGTCCTGCCCGACAACGTCAAAAGCAGGGAAGAACTCTGGGAGTCGTTCGGGATGGAAGGAGAGCTGTAATGCCGCCGTCCAATCGGGGGTGTCCAAGCAACATATGCCCGTCGTGGGGGGGAGGAAGATCTGGGGAAAGAGTTATATGCGAGGACAACACGATAAATGCTAAAAAAACACCCATTCGGTCTCTGCCATGCCACGAAACAATGACGATGAACAGCCGGCAGCATCCCAAGGATTAGTTAACTAATAGCTAGTGGGCATGACGACACGATGGCGTCGGTATTACTTTCAGGTCAGCTGCAGCGAGGTCAGTCGCCGCAAGCTCACCGTAGCTTGCAGGTCATGAGCCTCCTTGTTTGAGTTGTATGTATGTACCTCTGAGTTCCAGTGTCATGATAGTTGACAATAAATAGTTAGAACTGCCGCTCACTTGCCCTTCATTCACTCTCAGAGATATCCTCGACCTAGTTCGGCGACTAAGTCGGGCCTCCAGTGAATACATAGTTATATCGCCGTTGAAATGAGATCGAAGTGAAACTTCCCGCCTGGTTTCCAGGGATACCTTTCGGCCTCCAAGGCTCGGAAAAGAGTGACTGCTGCGTGGCAGATCTTTGCTCGCCTGCCCATTCTCCTCCTTTGCCAGCAAACAGCAAAGCCCACACTAAAATCTAAGCGCGAAACAACAAGCAGAAGAGCAGAGGAAAAAGCATCCTCCAACAAGCTAAATCCCGAGACTTTTTGCCCCCTCCGCACCACAATAATCCCTTCGATCCACGAACCCTAAATAAAAGACGCGGAAAAATCTGTTGGCTGTTCTCCTCCTGCGACCTTCTTTTCAACCTCACAATGCAGAAACAGCCGCCGACGCAACCACGGCATCACCCACCACAGCATATAACACCACAATACCCGCCACCGCAGCAGCAGACAGACTCGCGGAAGCTCAACGACACTGCCTCTGCTACTGCCAGAATGGCTGGAGGCGATCCGCGCAACAGAGCCCCGCTTCCTGTGCCGGGAGGTCATGGTCCATTTCCGCAGAACGAAAACGGTGGCATGCGTCCGCCGTTTGATATGGCTCGCAGCCCGCCAAATCCACCCGCCAGCAAGAGTAGGTAGACACCTTTCGGATGGCCCGCTTCGAACGAAACGGCAGCTAACTGACGTGAACGCGCAGATACTAAACATGTCCCATGCAAGTTCTTCCGCCAGGGAACTTGTCAGGCCGGCCCGGCATGCCCGTTTCTTCATTCGACAGACAATACCATAGACTCTGCGCCGTGCAAATACTTTACAAAGGTGATACTTGAACTGCTGGGGAAGCCCTTAGTTACTTGGGCCTGTGAATATGACTAACAGCTTATGGCGATATCTAGGGAAACTGCAAATTCGGAGCAAAGTGTGCCCTAGCTCACATCTTACCCGATGGTCGGAGGGTAAATAGGCCCAGCATGGGCCTTGGAGGAAACCTCAACCTAGGCGGAAGAGTTCATCCTCCTCCATACCATGCACAGGACTCAGCTTTGGCAAACTCACTCCTCTCTCAACAGCAGATAAACGGACAAAATCCACGGTTCTCATACCCGTATGCCTCCCAAGATGATCTGCATCTCCTACCTCCACATGCCCAGCAACAACTTCAGCAACAACAACAGCTACAGCAGCAACAGCAACAGCAACAACAGTTCGGTCAGCAGTATGATGGCTCGATCCCACTTATTGACGCTGGGCTGGTGTCTGATACCGGCTCCAAGTATGGCTCACCTCCAGAGGAGATCCGCCTCCCCATGTCTCCTATCGGTCGTACAGCTCTAGATGCTCCGCTGCCTGCTTCGTTCGACAGTCAAGGCATATCCCACATGGCTCGCTATGGCCCAGTCGCGGCATCGATGCCATCCAAGTTCGGACTTGACTTCGCTCACTCCCCATCCCTCTCTCACCGGCCTAACGCCACTCCCGACGTGCTCCGTAGCTTGCATGATACAGCCTTCGGAACAGACAAGAAACCACTTGGGCTCGGCTCTTCACCACCAGTTGTTAGTGCGGAAGATAACTCCGGCTTCCGTGTCATGCATTCTCAGCGTGTACCCCGCCAGCGTATACTCTCCGCCAGCGTTCCCCGACCCACGGTTCTCGATGACTGGGAGGACAACTTCACTATGGAGGAAGATTATCTCCCCACGAACCTGCACGATGATGTACTCACGCCTCAGGAACGAATGCGCCGTCTCTCTCGCACCGAGCACGAATTATCAAGTAGCAGCAAGGATCCATCTGGCCTTGGAATAGGTATAGGAATCGGGATCGGAGGATCGGGCAAAGTAGGCTCTCCGCTGGCATCCAGCCCATCTCGGTTTGGTGCCCTATTCGCCAAACAACGCCAGCGGAAGGAGGAAGAAGCTCAAGCTGCCCTCGCCCAGAACGGACATGTCGGCTCTCCTCTGCGCGAATCAGTCATTGGGTCTCGCTCCTCTGCCAACGCCATCCGGCCCATCGGAAGCCTGCCCGGATCTGGCGACATCTCTCCCTTCGTTGCCAGCCCTCGCCAGTCTTCCATGTCTATGATTTCCGAACAGTTAAGCAGCACATCGCTTCACCCTAGCTCCGCCCGAGCTCCGACCAGCAACCCTCGTCTGGACCGCAATATATCGTCACCCGTGAGCACGAGCCGGATCGACGAGGAGCAGAGTGACCTGGTCTTCTCAATGGAAGAGGAGGAAAGCAATAAGAGAACAAGCGCAATTTGGGGCGCAAACAAGGGAACCCCTCCTCCTACAGAGGAAGAAAAGAGTGCAAACGCAAAGGCGTCTACGGCCGGTCAGGATAAAAAGGATGGGAACGGAAAATCTTACCTAAAAATGGAGTCTTTGTATGGAAATCGATCATGATGATATCCATGGTGGTGGTGTTTTTTTTTACTTATCTTTTTGATACGAATCTTTGGCAATTGCTTGGTGACCTGCTTTGTTTTTGATCCGCCTTTAATTCACTGGATGTTTTTCATGTGCTGACGCTCTTTTGGCCCCATTTTCCTTCTCCCCTTTGATACTCTCTCTGCTTTTCTACTACATCTCCTTCGGATCTTTTCCTTTTTTTTTTCCCTTTCAATACACCGGTTTGGAGAATCCAATGGTCGTTTATTCTGTTTAACTCTCCATCTCTGCCACTCTTCTTTCTCTTTTTACATTTCCCGGCGCCCATCGAAAATTCTGTTACTCTTTGCATACCATACATAACCTGTAAATATATGTCCAGATACATACGCCGACTCCTGCATGCATAACATAACAGCAGATACACCGCTAATGATAAGTCTATTTCATGCATTCTTGCGCATCCCCGTAACCAAAAGAGAACTTTGTATCTAGATATCCATGATCAGCTTCTCGCTTTCTCCAAGAAACATATCACCGAGTCATCCGCCATCAGCCTCTCGCTGTAGATATTGAACCCGCACTTCTCCAGCAGCCGGATACTGGGAATGTTTGCCTTGTTCACATTCGCATACACCTTCTCGGGCTTCTCCTCTTCACCTTCACCGGCCGGCCGTCGAGGTATTGCCCACCAGACCTCAAGAAACGCCTTCAGGGCTTCCGTGCCATACCCTTTACCCCAGAGGTCGGCGTCGATAGAGTACCCCAGGTTCGGTATGGGCAGCACCTGGTTCATTCCAATGCCTCCAATGATCCTGCCTGGCTTGACTGCGCCCTCTTCCGTTTCTTCTCGCAGTGTTACAGCAAAGTAGAAGAAGAGCTCTCCTGAGTCCGGGATTTGAAGCCTCTTAGAGTCCATCCATCCTTTTTGAGCTGACACATCAGGGATGCCGTGTACGAGATATTTGAGCATAGGATGCAAGGCAGGGATGTTTCTGGTTGCCGGATGTTAGCCACTGATATGTATATATAATGCTGGGTAAACGGGGGTATCCTACTTCCAGGCATCAAGCAGCTTTGCGTTCATTGCGACCAACGGTGCAGCATGGTCGTATGTCATGGGAACCAACACCATGCGCGGAGTGACTATCTCCTTTGCCTCGTACGGGAGAATAAGCCGACAGGGTTGAGGCGGTGCTCCTGCTGACGGGTATTTGACCTTCTCCTCTTCCTCAGTTGCACGCTGTGGCTGTACGCTGGCCATGATTGTAGTATCTTAAAATAGAGAGATGCTGAAGGGAGACGGGTTTGATAACTAGTTAACTGGCATTCCAGGGAGAGTCCACGGCGTCTTTATATATAGGCCATAGATAAATACGATGCTGCCTGCGGAATACCCATTATCAGACCTGCTAGTCGGAATACGAGGTCATGTCATGAAAAAGAGTCAAAATGACCAGCTCGGTGCATGTCTAAGGGCGAGAAGGATGGCAAAGCGACAGGGGCAGAGGGCGTTTCGAAGTCAGATATCGGAATAAACTTCGGAATTAACGGAATGAACGGTCACTGATTATCGATCGATTTGGACGACGGTGACGTGAGAGTAAATGTCATGGATTATATTTATTTGGTAGTTAGCTGGCAGTTGGTTGGTCTAACAGAGGAGGTACATGGTTGGATTTTTTGTGTTTAATGGAAAAGCCACAGAGGAAGAAGAGATATAAAGTACACGGAAGAACATGCTCGACCAAAGAAAATGCCCCAACGGCAACGGCAACGGCATGCAAGCTGTAGAGCAGAGAAGAAGAAAGATAAAAGAAGCAGCAGAAGACGTAAAAGAAGGGCTAACAATCCATATGCTTTTTCCTGAGGTGGTGGCTTTTTATGTCAAGATTCCAGTTTCATTATGACCGACTTTTCTGAAAGAGCATCAAGAGAATTAAATGGCGTAAACCGAACAGTAACCGTCAGTAGTTAATCACCGTCCGCGTCGCTGTTGGGCGGCAAGCATGTTGGCATGAAGAAGCTTGAATCCGTTGCAGAGAGCTCGCATATCGGGGTATGGAGTGCGTTGCAGTTCGTAGCCTTGTGGAATCACCTTGACAGGCCAGCTGTTCAGTGGTGCCTTCAACCCAGCCTTGAAGCAGAGGTGGAAATATCCGGGATGCTTGGTATCAAGGCAGAAGGCATAAGCTGATCGTTTGGGATTGGCAGTGGTATACGTCGTCAACCAGCCCTCTATAAATCACTGTTAGTTTCCTTGACGATCATTATAATGCATGAATAAGGTAGAACATTACCTGTTGCCTCCTTGGTGCCGCTCTGATATTTCTCATGTACCGTCATATCATCCACTTTCCTGGCCATAGCCTTGACGTGGTTGACTATCAACTCGTCAAGATCGGTGTACGAGTATTTACCGCCGATCTTCAAGATTCTTCCAACGGTAAACTCGTTGTCTTTGTCCAGCTCCAAAACATCAATGTGCTGGTATACTCCATCAGCTACCTTCCAAGTAACAGCAAGATGGTCGTGGCCCTTGGATGAAGGACGAATTACGACGTCACCACGGCTCTGAGGTGCAAGGAATTCCTCTGCTTGTCTGCCATTGAACGGACGGAAGAGTGGGTGTTTGATAACACGCAGAGCACGTTGGTCGGTCTGGGTTTTCTCCTTCATAGCCTCCTGGTCTTCTCGCTCTTGATCCTCGTCCCATTCGCCACGCATGTGGTCTAGTTGTCGCCGGTATGGCTTGTTCACCTGGTCTTCTCGGAGAGAAACGTTGGCTACAAACGACTTTCGGTTTAGGTAGGTAATCTTCGCCAAAGTAGTCTGATGAGGCGCGTAGAGACTTCGAACAGGAATGTCGTATCTATCTGTCATTTCTGACTCGGGTACAAGAGCATCGATTCCACAGTCAAGCTTGCCGTCAATATGGTCATCCGAGACACGCTTGATGGTAATAGGCACAACCATGCCCTGGGCCAACGACTCGGCGGTTTCACCGGTAAACATTGTGAAAATGGCATCGGTACCGAGGAACACAAACTGTTTTCGTAGCTCTTCGTAGGGTTGCTGGAGTTCGGCACGGATGGTTTCGAGGGTAGCTCTCTTGCGCTGGTTTAGGTTGTTTTCCAGCTGCTCGGCGTATTCTTCGAGAAGAAGATCGTTGACCTTATCCTGGGCATCTTCCTTGATGAGTTTTCGAACAATGGCGCCTTGTCCATTCTCGTCTGTCTCTGCCTTGATATCTTCTTCATCGAGTTCAAGGGCATCAGCAGCAATCTTCCTACCGATATCGTAATCTTCAGGATGGACACGAGTGTTGTCGAGGTAGTCTGTGTCTGGGTCTGCGTTGTCATAGTCAATGTACAGGAAACTAGCGCAGTTGTTCCAGACTTTGACTCCCATGGCTGGGTACTGGGCATTGACTCCCAAAAGTTCCATACGGCTGTTTACCACGCCGCCGTTCATATTGATGACTTTCAATAGCTGAGATGCCTTTCGTGGACCAAGGCCGGAGACATATGTAAGGAGGTTGGCTGTCGAGACATCGCTGACAGCTTCGTTGATATCAACACCAACCAGGTTGACCATATCCACCAAAGCGGTTTCTAGCTGTTTTAATAGCTTGTCCTGCGGTATAAGTTGCTGACCTGGTCTGAACTGGATGGACACCACATCTCTTCCTAGTGAGGCATACTCTTTCATTGGATTCTGGAGATACTTTGCTAGGGAAACGCAGTATCGACTTTGTAGACTGAATCCAGGGTGGTCAACTTCAGCTCTGCGGCTGGTCTGGTATAATCTGGCGACCTCATCATTAACGATGACAACTTCCAGGATATCACTGACTTCCTCATCTCGTTCATCTGTGTAGAAAGCACCGCGCAGGTCCTTTGCTTGGACAAGCTCTGATAGTTGCTTGTACAGCTTTCTGGTTTCGGGAGACTGTCCCGATACGCCAATGACATCAGGTTTTCGGCGCTCAACGAGTTCAACAAAGGCTTCCACATCCTTTCCGTCAGCTATCATGCGGTCGGGGTCACCAAGGGTAAGATCAACAAATTTGCCGTGTTCAAGCACTCGGCCGTCTTCTTCAACCCAAGTCCAATAGATAGGATCCTTTCCAACGATTCCAGATCCGTTCGTAAGAGCCAAGACTCGAGGGATGGTTCCTAGGATCATTCCCTTGGGCTTATATGGAGCTTGATCGAGTCTTGTCGAGAAGACTTCTCTGCACTCGCGCGCAACATGGTTCTCACACTCTGAGCGGATATTCTCTTTGACTCCCTTACTCATTATCTTTTCCAGCTTGCTGAGAGCTAGATCCAGGACGTCCTTTCGCTCCTTGTTCCATGCATCTGCAACCTCGCTGGAGTTATCAGATTGGATCTCGGGATAAAGGCGTTTCTTGAAGTTGTCAAAGTCCTTGAAGTGAACTTTTATATCAACCAAACCTTCTTCCTCGGCCTTGAGCATGCGCAAGAAGAGCTCAGGCCGGCGCGCGATATCCGAGATCTGTTGGTCACGGAGGTACTTGAACTCGTAGTATGGATGATGTTCGTCAATCTTCTTTAATCCCTTTTCTGTTCGGTAACATTCGATCACTCCACTCATGTAGAAGGCCTGCCTCATGACTTTTCGAACCCTGGGGCTCATGGTAAGTTCTTCAGCAAACATTGTGCGTGCAGCCTTCATGGCATGGGCTCCGTTGGAGAAGCTCGAGTCCAGGAGGTTGTCGGCCATATCGGTGGGTTTCTCGCTTGCATCGTCGATATATTGTCTTCGACCAGTCTCCATGACGTTTTGCGCAAATGCATCGGGAGTGATACCAAATGCACGAACCAGTCCATATGCACGGCTGTTGCGCACACGCTCGAAGAAGGTCTTGGTAGAGGCCTTACGGCGCTGGGCGGCAGTGCCATTCTCTCCTTCGTGATTGGCGGTGGCCAGAGCCATGTCCTTGAGTTCTATAGAGTACTGGAAGTAAAGGTAGTCCTGAACATCCTGGAGTTCTTCCATGGTAATAGCTGCGGGGAGCATTTCCTCAAACATCTCGTCCTTGACATTGGATATCGTCTGTAGGTTATCGTATGTGGTCTGGAGAGTGTTTCGTTTATCGATGAGGGCACGGAATTTAAGGTCGTACTCGAAGATATCCCACAGGTCGATCATGCTGAGCAGCTTCTCTGCCTCGACGATGTACTTTCCTCCATCAGGGTTGGTCCCACCGTCGGGAATCGGGATCTTGACGGCATGGATAAGGTAGTCCTTTCGGTGCTGGAAGATGAAGGGTACTTCCCAGTCATCCGTGACCATGAACTCGAGGACCTTTGCGACCGCCCGCTGGAATGGTTCATGTAGATCTGAATCAAGTCGTTTTTTCAGCAGCATGAGGTTTGATATCCAGACAGCCTCTTCTCTGAACTGCTCCTCGGTCAGAGTGACGTGCTGGTATGGCTTTCTGGCAAGCTGGTACCGTTCAGGCTCGTCTGTCGAACGTATGATGTTATCTTCGTCGGTCATCATCTTCTCGGCGAGCTGCGAGGGTTCGAACACGTCCTTGAGGTCGAGCTGCTTCTCCTCGTCCTCTTCCTGCTCTTCTTCCTCGTCTTCCATCTCGAGGGCGAAAAGATAGTCATTTCCGTCTCCGAAGGCCATGCGCATATCCTCGAGAGCGGCTTCATCGAGCCCAGTGGCTTCGGTCACGGCGAAACCAGAGAGTCCCTTTCTGGCTGGACGGGCGATCTCCTCGTCCTCCTGCTGGCGCTCATCTTCGTCTGAGAAGACATCCTTTTCAATAAAGTCGTCAAGGTCATCGTGCATGTTCCTCCGGTCTCTGCCACGTCCGTATGTCTCTACTTCATCTTCCTCGTCTGAATTGAAGATGTCGTTGATGCCCTGTGGCTGGTCCCGTCCGACTTTGTGGCCGCGCTTTAGACGCTTGAACTTGGACTACGCAGCCGTCAGTTTTTGCTTTTCTCCTTTCCGGCGCCTACAGAATCACAGACTCAAAGAAGCATACCTCATTGTGCATGGGGAGTTCAAAGTCGGGATTGTTTTCTCTGATCAGGTAGAGGTCGTCTTCGTCCAGCAGCTCTTCTTCCTCTATACGCTCCTGCCGCCGACGCTTCTTCTTCTCCCTGCGCCTGGCCGTCCGCTCTTCGTCTTCTTCCTCTTCATCGACGATAAAGCCTTCTCGGACCTATCAAAGTATCAGCCAACTTGACCTCTCCCTGCCAGTCGCAAAAGGGAAGAAAAAAAGGGCAGGACACCTACCGCACGCACGGCATCCTCGTCTTCATCGTCTAGCTCCTCTTCGCTGGAGTCATCGTAGTGACCGTTCTCCTCCACATCCTTTGACTGGCCGCCCTCCTCGCCGAAGGACTCATCTTCTTCCTCGTCCAGGACAGCTTCGGTCTGCAAGAGGTCGTGAGTGCTCATGACTGTGGAACTTGTTCGAACCGCCGTCTCGTCTGGATCGCAAACTCCTCCCAGACAATGTCAACGGGGAGAATACCGAAATAACAGCGACAATGATAGCAGAAAGCAGAGAAGATAGAGAGAAGATAGAGAAAGAGAGAGAGAGAGAAGACGTTGGACGCCGAAAGACGAAGAAAGTCCTTTTGGCAGCTTCAGAGGCGCCCAGGACAGCGCTAGTCCCAAACGGGAGGAGACCGCTAAGCGCCGCGTCTAGCGCCTATTCCAAGCGACAGCCGCAAGTCACGTTACTTCTTACGTCAGCAGGCCGAAACGCGCTATCAATAGGAGCAAGTCCGGGCGGCAGCGACCAAAGACGCATTTTTATATATAAAAAAAAGTAAAAGCCACGAAATCGCAGACAAGAAGATGACGACGGCGAGGACAGGGAGGGAGAGCAAGGAGAGAGACCTGAAACCCGGTGGATGGCGGCCCCCCCCCAGGAGTCGAAGGGGGTCGAAGGAAGCTCGCTAACCGCCCGCCCGCCCGCCACAGTGGGCAGCAGCGAAAGGAGGAGCCCGGCTGGTCGACGGGCTGCTCTCCTGCGGCGGCGCTTTGCTCTGCTTTGGAAATAGTTATGCCCCCCTGTCGCCGCTGCGGAGCTGCGTTACTAGTAGATTTTTGCCTGAAGACTTAGCATGTAACACCCTGCTGTAGACGAAAAAGCCATCTCGCTTCCTCCTCGCCCGTTAAGCATCGTCGTCTTGCTCTGTAACTTCCAGCTCGTCCTGCCTGTGCCGCTCTATTAAAGAGGTGAAAAGTGGGAGAACCGCGATCCGCTCCGTCCATTGGCTGCGTCTGCGGCATCGTCATCTTATCCCACCGTCCAATACCACCAATATCTCCTCCGTCCAGCGCAGCAGACTCGCCCACCCAGCGATCCCCCCCCCAGCGCCAGGTAAGGAGACGAGCAAGGCTTTTCCCTGCAGCCGGGCGTCTCTCTTCGCTACTGGTTGCATCCCGCGGAAATGGACTTGTTCGGCTGATGGTTTTTGGTCTCTTTCAGGTACAATCACTCTCGCTCGCTCACAAGGGCAGACAGACCCTCCGCCAGACACCCGCAGATCCAGGCCTATTTTCCCCTGGAGATCGTGTTATACCAGCAGACTCTCTCTCTCTCCCCCTTGCTGTCTCGATATCTGCTCGCTCGAGAGCCTTCCGTCGTGGTCTTCTCTCTCTCTCTAACTCCCTCTATATTGCGGTGTTCGGCTGGTGGGACTTTCTCGTGGTGCCACATAACGTCTGCCTGACTCTCGATCGAGATCACCACAACATATAACGAAGGGGCCAGAAGGGAAGCAGAAAGGATACAAGACAGCCGGCTTACTCCCGTGCAGGCTTCTGCAGCACCTCGCCTACCCTCGTCGGTTTTCTACCTCCCTTGATTTGTCCCTGGAGCAAATCCTCACATACACACTCTGCCACCATGGCGGACGCTTTCAAGGCCCGCTCGCTGAAACGAAAGAACGTCAAGGGGCTTGCTCTCAATGCAGCAGCGTCAAAGCCAGGCCTGAAGCCCTCGGATGGCGATGCTCAGATCCCCGGAGCTATCGGAAACGTGGACTCCAACAGGACAGACACCCTCGAGATTGGCCTGGAATTCAAACTCGACCTGCGCAGTGAGGACCTGATTGTGCTCAAGGAGCTCGGGGCCGGCAATGGAGGGACCGTCAGCAAGGTCATGCACGCCTCGACAAAGGTCGTCATGGCCAGAAAGGTAGGCATTCTTCTTCGTTTTGGCTCATTGCTAGTTAATACTAATTGAGGCCCTCTTGATAGATCATCAGAGTCGATGCAAAGGAGAAAGTACGGAAGCAGATCCTCAGAGAGCTCCAGGTCGGCCACGACTGCAATTCGGCCCAGATCGTCACATTCTACGGAGCATTCCAGAACGAAGCCAGAGATATTGTACTTTGCATGGAATACATGGACTGCGGGTAAGTTTGTCCATATATATATATAGAGAGAGAGACGTATACGTACTTACCAATGTACAGATCTCTAGACCACATCTCGAAGAACTTTGGCCCCGTCAGAGTCGACGTACTGGGAAAAATCACCGAGTCCATCTTCGCTGGTCTCGTCTATCTCTATGAAGCCCACCGGATCATGCACAGAGACATCAAGCCATCAAACGTCCTAGTAAACTCAAGAGGAAGCATCAAGCTGTGTGACTTTGGCGTTGCTACCGAGACAGTCAATTCCATAGCAGATACATTCGTCGGTACTTCCACTTACATGGCACCAGAACGTATCCAGGGAGGCGCATACTCTGTACGGTCCGACGTCTGGAGTGCTGGGTTGACCGTCATGGAACTGGCTGTTGGAAGGTTCCCCTTCGACACCTCTGATACCTCTGCCGGAGACAGGGCGAGTGCGGGACCCATGGGCATCCTCGACCTGCTCCAGCAGATTGTACATGAACCAGCTCCCAAACTACCCAAGAGTGATGCCTTTCCCAAGATATTGGACGACTTTGTTGCAAAGTGTCTACTGAAGAAGCCCGAAGAACGACCAACTCCACGACAGCTATACGTACGTCCTCTATACACCCTACTTCTAATAACTCTATGATATTCAACTAACGCGTCTGTAGGACCACGATGCATTCATTCTAGCGGCTAAGAGAACCCCCGTCAATCTTCGGGAGTGGGCAATCAGCATGATGGAGCAGCACAACAGAAAATCATACCTTGCACCCCCTGCCCCCAAGGCTATCACCCGCGATGGCGGATCAGGCGAATCTCCGTCCTCCTCCGGCCCTCATACCCCAGACGAGACCCCCCGCCAGGCTACCTCAGGAGAAATCCCGCTCAACATCGCAGGAGATATCACGCCCCGATCACGGCCCCAAGCCACCTACGGCATAGAGCACTCTCCATCAATGGGCTTCGAGAAGCTATCACTCAACACCAACCAGGGCCAGAACTACTCTAGCGGCTCGGTTCCTCGCTCCTCCCGCTCTCCGTATCCTCACTCCGCTACATCCACGTCTCAGGGCCCCTTTGCTGCGCCTCGTCCCGCACCTTCACCAGTGTACCATACTACCAGGAACGGTTCGCAGTCCGCCGGTCTTCCACACCTAGCTGGTCCTCCGCCAAAGGGCCCCTTACCCATACCCCCTACATCTGACTCCTGGCGAAGCCAGTCGCAGAACCGGATATGATTAACCACTTCTCTTGACTCAACTGAACTACTAACCAACATGCATCTAACCATCTACATTTTGAATTGGCGCCATTCATCTCATCTCATCTCTCTTCCTTGCTTTACTTTGCTTCATTCTACTTTCTCTCTGCTTTCTACCGTATAACACTTCTTTGCCTTTCATCAGTGTTTTACCTATCCATCTATTCTATTCATTCGTCTCTTTATATTACTGCACTTTGTTATTTCATCCAGTTAGTCTCCCCTTTTTTTTGTCTTCACTTCTGCTGTTACTTTTTATTCTGTTGTATCGCGTTATGCTGTGTTTCCTCTCCTTAAGCCTTCATACCCTCGATCTATACATATTTACTCTCACCGCCCCTCTTTCCCTCCCACCTGTGTAGCTATCATAATAATGACCTCTCTAGCATGTATGCAATGGTACCTTTGGCAATCAGAAGCTCATATCTAGGAATGTACATAATTCAGATCCTCTCTTTATAGAATTCAATCACTTCATTATTCAGTGGGTAGTAGCCATGAATAGGAGGCCACTGGCAGTGGATGAACGTATTGGTCAAATGCCTCTTTATTTCAGACGAGTCTGCATGAATAGCCTCGCATTGATTATGAGTTCGTACATTAAGCGAGGCGAGTACAGGATTCTAACATCAATAAAACAAAACATCCAAAGAGATCCGTCATATAATAGATAAAATCAAAACCCGAGTATACATGCATTTGCCACCGTAAACCAGCAAGCCTCCCCTTTTATTATTATATGCTTTCTTTATTATTCACCCATATAAGTAGATCAGAGAGAAAGAACATCCATCATAAATCGATATCATAAACCATGTAAAACATAAAATAGAATAAAAAGGGGGGGGAAAATGCAAATAATGGATAGTAAAAAAAACGACTAATGAGAAGTACCAAGGACATCGGCCCCCTTGACTCGTCCAGCTCCTCGTTTGCTAGACTTGCTCTTCCCACCGCTATATGCTGGTCCAGAGCTGCCTACGTCGAGAGAAACAGGTAAAGTCTCGAGGATGGCTCTGTTCCCTTCGAAGTAGTGGTCGATGAATCCTCCTCCCAGAATCCTGCGCATACCAGCGAGGCGGATCCATTTCCACCATCGGTCGACACGCATGTAGCTGTTTCGATGGAACTTGACCGTCTTGCGGCTGCCGTAGCTTTGGTTGGTTTCGAAGTCGATGGCGTTGCTGTACTGTGGGCCACGGCGGGGGTTGATGACGGTGTTCAGGATGGAGGTGAAGTTGGTGTGAAGGGAGCGTTTGTCCTTCTTGTTGATGTGGCGGCCGGAGATGTGGGCGAGGGCCTCGACCTGTTTGATGATGCGGTGGGTGTTGTGGTATGCATCGTATCGCTTGATGAGTTTGGCGCCGTTGTCGTCCTCGTCGTCCGATGGGGTGGAGGAACGGTCGTCGTCGGTGGCGTTGTAGTTGTCTTCGTCGTCTGACTCGTCCTCCTCCCTGGGTGTGTAGCTCTTTTCGTAGAGGAGGGCGATGTTCTCACCAGCTGCAACCTGCACACTGGTCTCGCTGCTCTCCAGCTGGTCGGCAAAGGCCTCGACGGCTTCTTCACTCTCGACCTCGAGGTCTTCTACGTGGGAAGCGAGGAATCCCCATTCCTCAATGGCGGCGGTAACGGTATCCGAGTCGTCGGCAGCATCGACGTATGCGCCGTCAGACATGGCAATTTCCATCAGGAAGTTCATCTGCTCGAGTATGCTGTCGTCTCCTGCTCCTCCAAAGATAGTACAGGCACTCAGTGTTCGAATGGCGGCGGCTTTGACGGCGAAAGATGACGAGTCCATGGCGGCTCGTTTGACGACGGAGTTCATGGACGGGTAGATGGTGTCGTCGAGCATGGTAACGGCCATGAGGGAAGTGGCCCTGAGTGCGAGGATGGTTTCCTTCTCGCTGGTCTCGGACCGGATGGATTTGGCAAAAACCTTGAGCAGCTCGTCCATCTTACTGCCCAGTTCCTCTTCTTGATAGTGGGCCGTCAGCATCCGGACAAATGCGTTGAGATAGTCCTCTCGTCCCTGGACGCTGCTGCGTTTTCGATCGATGAGTTCGTTGATGACATCCTGCAAGGGAGCACGGCTGCTCTCAGCATCTTCTCCCGCACCGGACTCCTCGGCTGAGACGTTGCTATCAAACTGTTAGACCATGAACAACTAATTATGAACACACGGAAACCGAAGCAGAAAGACATACCTCCAAGCTGTTCCAACACTCCGGGTATCATCGTCTTCATCATCCTCGTCGTCTGAGGGGTGGCGACTGACGTTTCTCGAGGACTGGCGAGAACTCTGGGCTGATGGCGTCCTCGAGTTCGGCGTAGAGACTCCCCGGCTCTGGGCCTTGCGGGAGACGGTCTTGTTGCTCTCGAGAGCACGGCGTCGAAGGTCGCGCATAATGATGGATGCTCCGTATATAGATATAAAAAGATATAGATCTAGTGGGCCTCGTTTATAACTGTCCTTCGTCGATGGAGGGACACAAGACGTTCGTGCGGAGGAACGAGGGGCCAGGCAGCTCCTTATCAGATAACGGCCGTGTGGGTCTGGCTGCAGGGTGGGCTGTTCTTTTTCCTGATCACCAGGTGTTCGTCGATATCAAGGTATGTTGTGTGCGCTGGTGCTGCGTCGAGTGGCAGCGGTTATCGAAGACGGGTGCTATCCCAAAGCCACTGAACCTCGATAAGCTCTGTGCAGGCGGGAGAGGCGTGCGGACATGAGGTGCGGGTTTGTTGCTGTCAGGCGCTGGTGCAGCAAGGCTAAGGCAGGACAAGGCGCGGCTGGCTGGCTGGCTGGCGGGTTGCTGGCGTCGTTGTTGGCGATGTTGTGCGCTGGTCGCTCCCCTTTGGGTCCTTTTGATGTCACGAAGAGAAAAGAAAAAGGACTGGACGGATGACTAAGCTGAAAGGCGGTGAGGGTGGCCTGCGCACTGCCCAGGTGCAATTAGGACGACGCTGATTGGCTGCTTAGTCATGGTCATGTGGGTGATGTCATAGTCACGTTACCATATTAGTCATCAGCAATGAAAGTCGCGTTGTTCTGCTTAGTCATAAGATCTTGGCAAATTTCGAGCCTCCAAAAAAAAAAGACGAAAAAAAGACGGGAAAAAACAACAAAAATCGATGGCTTTTGTTTTTGATAGATTTTGATAGACCGAACGAGGCGGGTTTGGAGATGAGAAAAAAGGTCACCCAGGATGCAAAAGGACGCGACTGTGGCGGCTGAGAAGTTATGACTCGGGGGGTGTTTAATCCCTCTTAAAAGGGCTACCTGGAGTGGTTGGACTCTCTAGTGGCAGCGTGGGAGCAATATACATATCCGGAGCCTGTGTCAATGCCAGACTCTGTTTGACAGGGCCCCTTTTCATAAAGAAAGTCTGTATCCATCCTGGATCCCACCGACTGAGCGTTGCCATCGTCTAACAAAATGTCGATACAGGTCGACTTAATCCCTGCTTAGTCACAAGAGTTGGCATACGGACTGGCCTGGGGCTGAAACTAGTGTCTGTGGGCAGGGTTCAAACCAGCAGCCGCATACTCCCAACCACGGTTCACGGACGGCTTTTCTTTGTTGTCCCGTTGAGCACCCTTCTGCTCCCCCTCCGCTCGTCGTGGCGAGATGCGATCTTTTCCCAGGGTAAGGGGTATGGGGTCGATGGCTAGCCCAGCGGCAAGTAGATGGGAGGCGCTCCTCTGCATATGCAGACCACATATACTCTGTACTCCATAGTTAACTAACCAGTGAGTTAGCTAGTTGCCTATCCAGCAGACCAGCCGAGCCAACGACCGTGCATGGGAAGCAGTTCACTCGGCCCAACGGACGGTTAACTAGTTAACTAACAGCTAGGAAGAATGTTATTATTAGCATCTGCAGACACGGTCATTTCTTTGTCTCCGTCGAAGCATATCATTGCTATTATCCTGTGGGGGTTACATCTAGATATTCACTTGACAGGGTGGTGACAAGCAAGGGGGTTCTCCATCTGTTTCGTTACGTACAAAGCCCTTCTCCCGTTGCAAAGCTATCCAGACTACTCCACGCCATCATCCCTGTCGCAAACCCAATCCATAGGGGGAAACTGGAGCCATAGCGCGGACACACGGGGAAGAGGAGCGCCATCTTGCATATGCACATACGCATAGTACAAACTTGATGCACCGGGGTGGAGTGCCGAAGAGAATAGGCTTACACACTGAACTTTTTGGCTCCTTAACTACGGAGTACGGCTCGACCTCTGATCTTTTCTCCCCTTCGTTTTCGCTTTCATTCCTCCTTTTCTGCCCTCTTTCAACCCTTTAGGTTGACCCGTTTGTTTGGTATATGGTTCATTTGCCTGTGAGAAGCTTGGACAGTGGCAACAACTTGCAAGGAGCTTTCTTCACATACTTAAAGCCCAAACATTTGGCATTTTAGGGACTTTCCTCTTGGACAATATATTATTTGTCACTTACATTCTCATTCGACTCGAACTTGGTCTTACCCGTGTGAACGACTCCGCAATTTCATTCGAGACTACTGCTGTGATCCCGTCTTATGCTTGCCCGGCCGGAGTCAGGACACCGAATGTTGCACCTTCTTTACAGTTGAAAACAGCCATGGTTGCTGTTGCGGATCGAAGCCTGGAGATTGATGTACGCTGAAATCCAAAAAAGTTTCCTCAAGTCTATCTCAGTTTTTTTGACCGGGTTTTGATGTTGATTCTAGGCGTGGAAACAGGCCGAGAATGACGACGAGTCTACGCATAGCGAACTGTAAAGCCTCCTCCGCTCCTATTTCCCCCGACCGGACACACCAGCTAACATTCAATGACAGTCAAGAAGAACAGAGCTACCTGAGCTCTTTGACCTCGAGTGTTGTCAATTATAAGTGAGCAGCAGTCTCTTGGTTGCCTTGTTCAGTGCAGATTCACTAACACTCGTCTAGATATGAGGTTAGAAAACAAGATCATGGAGATTATACCGAGTCCAATCTTCGCTGACATCTGTTGATACAGAATGGTCGACGATACCATGCCTTTCGTGAAGGAATATACACACTCGTACGCGTTTCCTTCGCCCATACGTCTTCGCACCACCCCCCTACGAGAATCTGATACTAAGACTTATTCATAGCCCAATGATAAAGAGGAGCAAGATCGAATGGACTTTGTACACCATATCTACCTCTTGCTTCTTGGTGGTGCCTTATACGTGGCTCCAATATCAGACCCACGGAGGGTTTTGGACCTAGGAACAGGGACAGGTGCGTTTTTTCTTCCACGGGACGTAATCGCAGCTACAAGGCTAACCGGATGCTAGGTTTATGGGTAAATGATTTTGCAGAGTAAGCAATGAATTGCCTTATCTATCACAGGCAGCCACTAATGGGTCAACAGTGAACATCCTAATGCTGAAGTATTTGGTACGTCTACGTCTTTTGCCATATATACCGATATTGTATAGCTCACATTCTCTACCAGGCACGGACTTGAGTGCAATTCAGTCGCCATGGTATGCATACCCTACGATTTATTGTTTTCATGGCCATGCTAAGCACGTAACTAGGGTGCCACCGAACGTGATATTTGAAATCGATGACTACGAAACAGATTGGTCGTACTCATCCGGATTCGACTTCATACATAGTCGTGAGCTAATGGGCTTCATCGGAGACCACGACCGTTTCATGGCTCAAGCATACGAGAATCTAAACCCCGGGGGATGGCTTGAGATGCAAACAACTGATCCAACACTTTTCTCCGTTGACGGAGGTATGGAGAGGGCCAAAATACTACCCAGCTACATTGCGAATCTGCATAGAGCTAGTGCCATGTTCGGTAAATCCATGACCGAAGTCGACACCTGGCCTAGCAGGATGGTAAGGGCCGGATTTAAAGATGTTCAGGTTCAAATTTTGACGGTATTCTTGACCTGCTACCTTCTTCGCTGCACTTTTTTGCTGACTTATCATAGCTTCCAATTGGTACTTGGCCAAAGGACCCTAAGCTGAAGGAGATAGGCAAGTTCCAGCAAGTGCAGGTTACACAGGCTGTCGGCGCATATACCCCTGCCCTATATACCCGTGTGCTGAAATGGACTCGGGAAGAGGTCAACGATCTTTGTGCCAAGGTTCGAGCCGAACTTCAGGATCGATCCCTGCATCTTTATTTAAAAGTGCATATTGTTATAGGAAGGAAACCGTGATCTTATCTGGCTATGTAAACCACGTAGTAGAATGGGGATCCTTGCGGAGAGTTATGGACGGGCATGATAAGTTATATAATTCGCTCAGCAGCATATCCGAATATGAAGCCTACCCTCTGAACCAAAAAAGCCATATTTCCTCAACAAAAAGAATAACGTTTATAGACCCTATGAGTATGCTCTCCCTGCTATAATATTCCGGTATTCAATATTATCGCGCGACTGGTCCTCCTTTACATCTTTTTCAAAAACTAATTCAATTTTTCTGCTGCTCCCTTGTTCCTTGACATTGATTAGCCTCCTGAATATGTCAGTGGTACCAACTCCAGCTCCTGTATTTTTCAAGCTTTTAGTCGGCGTTGAGTTCATTGCCAATGTAACAAGGCCGGAGATGGAAGCCCATGCAAGCGAGCTTCGTTTTGATATCAGCGAATATGCCCCGTACGTGAGTCCAAAAATGCAGTATAAACCAAGGATAGCAATTGATAATTTGATAGACGTCCCGTGCATTGTCCATGCATATCCACTTGTGACGTAACGGAAGGTAAAAGTCGTCTTCGGTGGTTCGATTGGTATAGAGCTATCGCGGTCATTTATGGCCGGTCTCCAACCTGAGCTCCAAAGAAAACTGGGTTCGACAATACAGTGATGATATGATATAGCATTTGCAACCAACGTCGATAAGACAGCTTCATGCATCACGGGGCGGTGGTTACCACTGTATGTGCCGTTCACAGGGCAGATAATATCCGTCATGGGCAGGGACTTCAATAACTTGTCGGCTGTATTCTCGATACGAACGGATTCGAACGAGGGGGAATGGTATAGCCTATCCGTCGCCCGTGTGAGGTTGAACATGCGCGTCACCCCAACCGTCGTATTGGTCCATTCTTCGGGCATATTTATCAATTGTGATGTGTCCCTCCAGTCAGGGGTAAAGACGAGAGAGTCAGGCGTGAGTTCATTTTCCAATTTGGCTTTCTCGTCATATTGTTTGGTCCTGGTATATTTCACAGTCGTGTTCGTCCATCGTGCTCCAAGGACGCATGCCGAAACTGAGAGAAACGCAGAGCCGTTTACAGACCTGCAAGGTTCAGGGTGAACAACTATGGCAGCTGGTGTGGTTCCAGGGATGGGGGAAGCCACTTCTACACCCCCGTCCACCCATATTATTTGGCCTCTCCGAGATTGTATGTTTTGTTCCCAAATATCTCTCCTAGAAATTGTTGTACGGGCGGTAGTATTGGGTATATTCAACACTGGATATTGCTCTAGATATGACGTCTCGTTATAGAAGAAGTCGGCAAAATAACTGTCTGGGAAGTGTATAGGGCGATTATCATCTTCCCCCATTATAGTATTCAATTCGCATACAGTGCTAACATAGGATTGCGGTAGGTTGGCACTGATGATTGAAGGGAAGAACCTTCCGGTTGGTTGACCAGGGAAATAATTATAGGCGCGAAGTAAAGAAGATGTAGCAAATATCTGTGGGACCGTTGCAATTGTTGCATTAGGGGCATATTGTAGGTACATGGTCCTTGATCCTATTGCGTAATTGTACAAAAAAGGATCCAAAGCCGACGAACGTTCTAATATTGTTGAAGGATATAAGGTTGGCATAACCATTATCTGATGGCCGTCACTATTAGTCTGATATTGAACACCAACTTGGGAGGTCTCGCCTATAGCCGTAGACGTTACTGGGGGTATAATAAGGCCCTCGACTCCCTCCCAGAAAGGTGGAAGGCGGGTGTCTAAAGGTGAGTTAGAAAACAGGATTCACTATTGAGGCATTATGCTCTTTATAGGGGGGGGTTATCATTCTTGAGCACCTTCGGAAATAGGTAGTCGCTGGAAGCATTGACACCAAACCCGCTCCAATCTGGTAGTGAGTAGTTTGCCATTCTTGGCTGCATTGCAATGGCACTTGAAGGCCCAACAACAGAGGCCAATAGAATACTGAAAATGACCGCAATTGCAAAGACAACCTTCATAGATAGTGGGAATTCGGGTGCCGTCAAGGTGGCCCGAAATTCCGGGGAAAAGAGATAGCCCATATGGGTCATTTGATGGGCAAAGAAGATTGATCCGAAGGGCACCGCTTGTCTATGAATGAGGAGATATTGGAGGTATGTGAGCATGGCAACGACAATTGAAAGCACAATTAGCGATTCGTGCACTTTTGCAATGAACTGCAGGAGTGGTATCCAAGCCGGGTCTCCGGTATAGAATTTCGTAGTTATATTCAAGACGATGAGGCCCACGGCTCCGGCGATCGGGATAACATGGAACAGGAGAAAGTGCTGAACTGCTTTCGTCCTGCTTCTTCCCAAAACTACCTTTGGGCTTTCTCGCTTGCTCGATAATCTAGTGCTTTGCGTGTGTGAAGCTGTCCTTTTTCCGTCCTCACTATCATGGTCATCATTATGGATATCATCGTCGTCACTGTCGTCATTTAGCGCTGTTGCAACTGAAGCACAAGGCGACAGGTGTTGCAGCTCACTCCTGCTGCCCATGCATTAGCACCTGTCATCATATCCTGTTGGCTCGCAGACGGAAAGCAACAGGGCAATTCCGTACACTTGGATATCCCTCCTGCTGGCACAACCTTCGGCTGGCGAAAGCGTTGATTTTTGCTGATAGAGGGGAATAGATTCTGACTCCATTTTTCTCCTGGAACTCATGGATGATCAAAAAGAGAAAAGTACGACGGCTACCATGCTGGCGAAGAGGACGGAAGCTCTTTATAGCTGCATATAAAATCAAGCCTGCGTCTACCCCTGTCGGATCGGCCCAGCGCTAAGGAGGCTGTGCCATCACGCCAGTTGTGATCCAAGATTGTCAATGGCATATTTATACTCCGTAGAAGGACAGATGAAGATCCCGTCTCGAAGTGGCTGTACGGAATATATTGGATCTTCTGTCGTAGCTCATGTTGCCCAGAATATATGCTAAGAGGTAGATAAAGAAGGTGTTCAGAGAGGGCGTAAGGGAGCCGCATACGGGATTTTGTCTGGCCATGCACCACCCATGTTCGCGCCAGCCACCCGATTTAATTTCCCTGAATCCTTCAGCCTTCAGACGGGCGCTGACGAGCGAAGAAACAAGGGAA